>NC_037669.1:21954242-22254242 GCF_003255815.1 Theropithecus gelada | reverse complement strand
TCATGATTCAAGCCAATGCATTGAGAGGAAAGAGCATTTTAGAGTCATAGGTGACCACAAGAATGTAAGGACTCTGGTAACAGAAAATCTTGAAGTGGTGGCATTTGGATTTTCACATGGCATGAAATGAAGATTTGACAAAATTCTACATCTAGAGTAACCATCTGACTCAGAAATGACACCTATGTACTGCCACATTAATTAGGAGAACCTTCCAAGTATTTCAAAGGGGATGCTGTCTCCTCCTGAGCAACAACAAAAAGATTCCTCTGGTTTCAGTTGTGTTTAGACATTATTTTTATTCTCATCTAGGTTCTGTGGCCACTAACAACTAGCTAGTGATTTTGGAAAACTTTCTGGTGCCAGTTTATGAATACTTTCTGAATAGTGAAGCCTTGATTAAAACAACTTTAAAAATACGTTTATTATTCATGTCCCACCAGAAAGCAAACTTTTATTTTTATATCAATATGTGCCACTAGCATTAAAAGGAAGATTATTGAGTTGGTTTGATTGATTGATTATTCCAAGGGGTGGTAGTGCTTCTGTGAGCAGTGGGAAGTTTGTCCTGTGGATCCACCCTAATGAGGTTCTGTGAATGTGATTGTGACCCTTGCCTTGCTCTGCAATGGGGAAAAATAATTATTATTCAGAAAGAAAAAAATTAGAAAAACTTGCAATTACATATTACGAAAAGTAATTGCAGCCTTTCTTGAACATTAAACAAAGGATACCCTTTTTAACACTTTTGAGTCAACGTTTTCCTTTCCTTCAGTGGACAGCATGCATAGGAGTAAAATAAGATCATATAGGACATGGCCAATCTAATTAATATGGCTTACTCTCATCCGTCAATTTAATCTGTACAGCTATTTCATAATAAAGGTTAATTTGCTAAATATAATATAACCTGTAATTTGTAAACTACGTATTGCCTAGAAATGAAAAGTGGTACCCTACAAAGTGTGAATTAAGCAAACTGTATCTTTCTTTTTCACATTGCCTTTCTATGATTTTCCCCCACCTCCCAACCCCAAATCCTTCATGTACTATCCAATATAGTACTATCCAATATAGGAGCCATTAGCCACAGTTGACTATTTACATTTTAATTTATATTAATTAAAATTAAATAAAATTTAAAGTTCCAATTCCTCAGTCACACCAGCCACGTTTCAAGTCTTCTATACTCACATGTGGCTAATAACTACTATATTGAACAGCCCAGCTGTTGAACATTTTCATCATTGCAGGAAGTTCTAATGGACAGAGTTGATTTAGACTCTGAGTCCTTCTGCTCTCCCTTCTCTGGCCAGGATTCTACCTACCCCGGGCACGCCTTCCCAAGTATCTTCAGATTTTTCTTCCTTCCACTACTGTTACCCTCATAACTTCCCTGTGCCTTCTCATGATGTCCCATAAAGAGCACAATTTTGTAATTCCTTCCTTGAGGACCTTTCTCTCAACTTAAATAACTTGATAAACTGGTTCATGCTTAGGCAATTTGGAGTGCTCAGAGTTCACGTGTTCTCTCTCCAAAATAACACAATGGTATTTTAGCTGAAAGCTTCTGGAGACATTATGCATTTACACAAAGGGCTGACTCTCAAAGTGGTGACTTTAGGCACCATGGTAGCCTAGTACCTTGGTGAACAAACCTCAGAATGCAAGTGGCTCTAAAGCACCTTTCAAATTACATTATCCTGTTGGCCTGTTCACCTACATTGGCCTTGGGTCACTATGCTGATTTGTCTCCTAGGAATGCTGGAATATCACTCATTGTTACCACAGAAGCATAATATTTATGCATCTAACATGACATGTATGAATAGTAGGTCAAAAGAAATATGTTTGTTTTTCTTGGAACTGTGAAAGATGCTAGAGTTCGGGATTGGGTTTTGGTATCAGAATCCATTTACTCTGTCCATTCTGGGGGCTCCCTGCCAAAGTATCACACAAAAAACAGTTAATAGCAAAATCAGAGATGATATAAGCCCCTTAGTAATAGCTTGACAAATGTTTCCTTCTCCCCCAGTATAATGCTTTGATCAAAACTGAACTAGAAAATGCAACTTAGACCAAGAGATATGAAGAACAAACAAAAAGACTTCTTACTCGCTAAGTAAGAGACGATTAGGTAAGCAGACAAACTCTAGTTTGCCCTGTGGTTCATTCACTGGGTTAGAGAGAGGCTGCTGTGACTCAGGGGACAGCCCTCCCTTGCCTGCTTTCCGCATGCAACGAGAAAGACAAGAAATATCCCCTCTTGCTCAGAAGGCCCTGGCTCTCTTAACATGCTCAATAAAAAAGGTAAAGGAGAAAAAGAAGATAGCCAGGCCTGCCTCCGGAGAAACTCAACTGCTGTGTCCAGTGTTCCACATCTGGACTTAGTTAGTTGCTTCCTCATGATGTCATTTAACTTACTTTCTATATGTAGAAATGTTATATAACTAAACTTCCATTTTTACAAGAAAAATATTCATATCAATGGCATCTCTCCGATGTTTTGTTTGCTTATTTGGGGATTTTAATTATTTTTTGTTGTTCTTTGAAGTAACCCATGCATGTAGTACTCATAGTGAAGTAGTATTAAAAGGTTTGTTTTAAAAAGAAGCAGTCCCCTCTCCTCTCCCTACCCCTCCCGGAAGCCACACTTCCATCTCTTTTTAGCTACTCCTTCTGGTTGTCACTATTATAATATTCTGGTAGTTACTGAATATTATTGTTAAGACATTTTGTTATGGAAAATTCCAAATGCATACAAAAGCTAGAGAGTAGCGTGATGAACCCACCCTTTGTACTCATGACTTAGCTTCAGTTATTATCAACACATAGTCAATCCCATTTTATCTTTACAGCTACCCATTTACTCACCAACCTCAGTACAAGACAGCATATCATTTTAACCACAAACATACCATTCATTGTATATCACTAAAGAATAGGTCTCTTTTCAAATACATCTAATT
This sequence comes from Theropithecus gelada, assembly GCF_003255815.1. NCBI lineage: Eukaryota > Metazoa > Chordata > Mammalia > Primates > Cercopithecidae > Theropithecus > Theropithecus gelada. The sequence continues at coordinate 22,251,273 of NC_037669.1, read as the reverse complement.
CCAATTATCTCATAATTCTTCCTTACAGTTGGTTTATACAAATTAGTGTGCAAGATGCATTTTTTTTTTTTGCTGTCATTTAAGTCTCCTTTTTCAAAAAGAAAAAAAAAAATCTATCATCTTAGTTCTCAACTGGAGCAAGTTTGTTCCCAGAAGACATTTAGCAATGTCTGGAGATATTTTTGGTTGTTATAACTTGGTTGAGGAGAAAGGGGGAGAGTTCCAATGGTATGTAGTGCCTAGGGGCAAGGATGCTGCTAAAAGCTCCAAAACACAGGACAGCCACCACCAACGAAGAATCATCTGGCACAATATATATAACAGGATTCTATTCCCTGCCTCCTCCTCTTATTTCTTGAAGGAACCAGATCATTTGACCCCTAGAGTTTATCACATTCTGGATTTTGCTGAAGGCTTCCCCATTTTGTCTTGGAACATGTTTCTCATTCCCTATACTTACTGTAAATTAAGAATAAAGACAGAACACATGAAAGTACTAAGCCAATAGAGAACACTGAAATATCAAAATTTCCGTGTGAAAATGTGAATCAAGTGGTTGAGTCATAGGAGAGCCTACGGGTTTTTTATTTTTATTTTTTTGAAAGTTCATCCCTCTTGTTTTTGCAAGAACAAGGACATTGAGGCTTGGGGAGGTAATAGGAGTTGGCTAAGTTCACAATCAAATTTCCTGAGTCTCTGCCTCTTTGAAATTTGAGATATAGCTCTATTTTTTTGAGAGATAAAGTCTTAATCCGATTAAGGTTTGATATTTTTGGCTAGAATATCTTATAAGTTGTGATGTGTACTGGCATTAGAAGGCATGGACTATTAGGTTGTCTTTTTTGCTAGCAGTCATTGATGATCCTTGCCTAAAGCCATTATTTCATTAGGGTTTGCTCACCAATGTTTTAAATAGTTCATTTCTTCCTATTGAGATATTATTTAATGAAAATATCTTTACTTTTTGACTATGAAGTTAATGTTTAATTTTTAAATTTGTATTTAACAATACAAATACACGTTTAGTTTCTTTTGGATGGTAATACCAGCCCCCCAAAATAACTGCTCTAAAACTTTGGCTTATATTTTTCCACACTTTTTAGTCATATATACATACGTGCAAAGTGTGATTAGATAATATATGTAATATGACAATTTTGTCATTTTCATTTTTATTTAATAATATATAGGAAAAATATGTTCATATCCAGTACATGCATATCTACTTTTTTCCTCTTTTTCAACATTATAAGATTCCATATATAAGAAATACCCAAGATACGTAAATCCATCGTGACAGAAATCAGGTTAGTGGCTGTCCAAGACTGAAGGGGAGCAGGAGAGAAGTGGCAGAGAAAAGACAGTCGTTCTAACTAAGCCCTACCAAATTTACAGATTCATGAGCAAAATGTTTATTGTCGATTTAAACCGCCAAATTCAGAAGCATTTTCTTAGACAGCAATTAGTAACTGCATTCCTCATTATTATTCTTTCCAAATTTTATATTCAGCATTCTTCATATAAAATTTATTATCAATTTTGTCAGTGGTGGATTCTGATTGGTGTATTACTCAACATATAGATTATTTGTGGAGAAAGTTGGTATCTTTATCATCTTTCCTCCAAAAAATACTGTATGTGTTTCTTCAGATATTGTTTTATATCTTTCATGTATGTTTCATAATGCTCTTTATATAAATGTCTTCCTAGACACTTTCTAGTTTTTATTGCTATTGTAAATCTTGAATATTTTTGTACCAATTATATATAACTGAATAACAAACTCTAAAATTTAATGGTTTAAAACAATACCCATTTATTTGTTCAACATTTTGTTGATTGGACATTTGAACTAAGCTCAACTAAGAAAAGGGTACTTTTTCTGGTCTAACCAGGGTCAGTCATACAGCTGTAGACATATGGTGGTTTCACTGGCACTGCATTTCCTAGCATGGTTTTACTCACATGTGTTGTGTTGGTGCTGGCTATTAGCTGATTAGTTTAGTGGGTATCAGCTGGTTAAGCTCATTCCCGCTTTGCATGGTCTTTTATCCTAGAGACTACAGGATGGTATTGGACTCATCTAGAGGACTCTAGACCAGATACTGGAGTTCTTCACATCATGGAGTAGTGTTTCAAAAGAGCCAAAGGGAAAGCTGCAGGACCTCCTGAAACTGAGACTCAACGCTACATAGCCTCAATTCCCACACATTCTGTTAGTCAAAGCAAGTTCAAAGCCAGCCCAAATTTATGAGAGTGTAGAAATCAATGCCACTGCTCATGAAAGGAGCTGAAGAGAATCTGTGGTTATCTTTAATATTCCACATTTATCCATCACATATGTAATTTGCTATATAAGAGAAAGGTTTTTATTTGTGCATAGTAATCTTAAAATGAACCAATGAGTTGAGCTTCTTTTCACCTTTAATATTTTAATGTATAATCTCTTGGACTTTCTATTCATAAAATCCTATCATTTGAAAATAATGATCTTTTTTCTTCCTATCTATAACGCACATTTTTGTTTTATTTTCTTGCTTATTGTATTGGCTAGAATCTCCAAAACTGTTTTTTTTTTTTTAAATTTATTTATTATTATTATACTGTAAGTTGTAGGGTACATGTGCATAACGTGCAGGTTTGTTACATATGTATACTTGTGCCTTGTTGTTGATAATGAAAATAGTTTCATCTTATTTCAGACACTAGAAAGAACATCTTTGGGTTTTAAATAGCTAATATAATTTTTAATATTGGTTCCTAATAGGTTTCTTCTTTTTTCCAACCAAGGACATGAAATTCAATTAATCAAAACTCTAGGGTCATAATAATATCCTCATTATTGGACCATGAACAGCTCTTTTTTCTCTTTACTTTCTTTTTTTTTTTTTTTTGAGACAGAGTCTTGCTCTGTCGCCCAGGATGGAGTGCAGTGGCCAGATCTCAGCTCACTGTTAAGGATGTTTCTTCTATTTTTACTTCACTAAGAGTTTAACAGTAGATATTGGACTAAATCAAATTCCTCCTCTACATTTACTAATATGATTTTCCTCCTTTAATCTATTATTAGATTACTTTTCATTGTGCTATGTCCCTGGACTAAATCTTACTTGGTCATTGGAATTATTAGTAGCATATTTATTTTTATTTTATTTATTTATTTATTTTTAGAGGGAGTCTTGCTCTGTTGCCCGGGCTGGAGTGCAGTGGCGCAATCTCGGCTCACTGCAACCTCTGTCTCTGGGGTTCAAGCAATTCTCCTGCCTCAGCCTCCCAAGTAGCTGGGATTACAGGCGCCCACCACCATGCCTAGCTAATTTTTGTATTTTAGTAGAGGCAGGGTTTCGCTATGTAAGTCAAGCTGCTCTTAAACTCCTGACCTCAAATGATCCGCCCGCCTCAGCCTCCCAAAGTGCTTGGATTACGGACACGAGCCACAGTGCCCGGCCGCAGCATATTATTTTATAACTGATTTGCATGTATTTGTTTAGGGTCTTTTTCCATTTATAATTTTGCATGAGATTTGTTGTCTTTTCATGAATGGAGTTTACATTGGTATTGTGATTTTTTTTGAAAGTTCATAGGATTTTTGGTCTGAAGACTGAGTTATAACTACTGTTCTTCTACTAATAAACGGGGCAAGTCACTTAACCTCTTTCCTCCAATTATAATAATGTCCACTTACCTATTTGACAGTTGTCACAAGAAACAGATGAGATAAAGTATATGAATGTTCTTTACAACATACAAGGTAAAACTGCTAGTCATTATTTCAGCAAGCAATAATTCAGAATAACAATAGTTAGCATTACTGAATGCTTGCTAATACATGAGGTTTTATGCTATGGATTTTACATGAATCATCTTATTTAATCCTCTCAATAAACAATGAGACAGATACTCTTATTACGTTAAAAACCATAGGATTTAAAAAGTTAATAATTCAATTAAGGAATTTAATTGTTGAATTCTTAAGTCAGGTTATATCAATTAGGAGAAGTCTGTCATCCTCTGTTTTTGTTCCTTCGTGACCCTCTCCTACAGTGCACAGGCTATGCTGTTTGCTCTTGCAAAACTACTCCTTATACTGCTTTGTGACTGGGAATCCTGGCTTGTTTAGACAACATCAATGGATTTCCATGTTCTCTGACTCTGGCTGGGCTCAGCTGATAGACATCACAAGTCACTGTACCTGTATTTTATGCTTAGGAAAAAAATTCAACAAAATTGAATTTGTTGTGTGCCCGAAAGTTATATAACCTACCTTTCTCATCTGTTCTATTTTTTTCCTGATTTTCATTACTGCCCCTCTTTAAGCCTTATATCTTCAGAAATGTAGATAGGCATAGTTATGAAATTATGTTCTTTTTTAAAACTACATATCAAGGCAGGGTATGGTGGCTCACGCATGTAATCCCACCACTTTGGGAGGACGAGGTGGATGGATCACTTGAACCCAGGAGTTCGAGACCAGCCCGGGCAACATGATGAAACCTATCTGTACAACAAATACAAAAATTAGCCAGACATAGTGGTGCATGACTGTGTCCCAGCAACTCAGAGGGCTGAGACGGGAGGATCGTTTGAGCCCAGAAGGTTGAGCCTGCAGTGACCAGCGATCATGTCACTGTACTCCAGCTTGAGTAACAGAGCAAGACCTTGTTGAAAGAGAGAGAGAGAGAGGAAAGAGAGAAAGAAAGAAAGAAAGAAAGAAAGAAAGAAAGAAAGAAAGAAAGAAAGAAAGAAAGAAAGAAAGAAAGAAAGAAAGGAAGGAAGGAAGGAAGGAAGGAAGGAAGGAAGGAAGGAAGGAAGGAAGGAAGGAAGGAAGGAAGGAAGGAGGGAGGGGAGGGAGGGAAAAAAAGAGCAAGCATATCAACATGAGCCTGGTTGTTTTTCATCACAGCATTGATTCTCAGATAATTACTTTTAAATTCTGAACTTCTCTGTAATTTTAAAGATATGGTGTAGCTCCAGATTACATATTAAAGATCAAGTGCTGTGCTACCACAAGACATATGGTGGATAGAATAAGAGGTAATAGTATACTATTGGGTTGGTGCAAACATAATTGTGAATGTTCTCCATTACTTTCAATGGCAAAAATCACAATTACTTTTGCACCAACCTAATATCTTCCCTGGCCAAGCCAAAGATTCTTTGTGACCTCACATTTTTCGAAGGCACAGAAAAGTCAGAACATTTTCAGAGGAAAGGGATCCAACTAGCAAGAAAACATACAAAGAATAATAAAAGTTCTGCACGTGCTTAACCTGGAAGGTAGAATTTTGAGGGGGAGCAGGAAAAGAGAGTTGACTTCAGTCTTGAAAGGTGGCCACATTAGAAGGTAATTATGTTTGTTCCATATAGCCATTGCAAGTATTATAGGAACCTTTTGACTAATAAATAAAAAGTGTCTGTTATTAGCTTAATACAAGCATGGTTTGAGCTCAAGTCTAACATCACTGGAGTCAGATCTATCTGGTAAATTAAAGGGACAGGTCCAAGTCCCATTTGCAAGAAAAATTACGGAAATTCCTGGATGTCATTTCACTGTCAGTAAAGAGGTCAGTGGGCACAAAGCTGTCAACCCAAACACAAAGCCTTCTTCAGCTAAGGGAGAGTGGACTCAGAAATGCATGGTGATGTCTCCTGATTTAGCCTCTTGATGAACTCATGACTGCATCTTCAGCAAGAGAGATGGAGAGGTAGATGGGTTAGTGCCATAAATAATAACCAAAAGTACCATTTTTACTAGCAAGTCTACAAGACTATGGGGCAAAGCATCTCTGGGTTGAAGCCGTACTGACTAACAGTTATTTAAAGGGAATTTTTTTTTTTTTCCTACTGACTCACAACACAGGAAAAGTGCAACAGGACAAGAAACAAACAGAGGCTGCTTCATGGTAACTGAACATGACTCACTGAGCACATGTGAAACATTCCCTGGATACACCTCAACAAGCTGGGAGTTGAAGGACGTTTTAGGTGATAGAACCCTGTATTATCAGGGGAGGTATGAAAAAACCAAACTCAGGTTACTTAAAGAGATTTATCCACCAGTGTGAAGTATCAAAACATGAAATACGCGACCTAGAGAATACACTGTCAGGGTTAGGAGAAACACATCCTCATATCTAGTCCAGCACTCCTATAGAGTAGGCTTTTAATAAATATTTACTGAATGGAAATTTAGCTTTTCTTTTTAAAATGTTTTCATTTTAATTTTTATGGGTACATAGTAGCTGTATATATTTACACGAAATATGCACTATTTTGATACAGGCATACAATGTGTAATAATCACATCAGGATGAATGGAATATCTATCACCTCAAGCAGTTATCCTTTCTTCGTGTTACAAGCAAACCAACTGTACTCTTTCAGTTGGTTATAAATATACACTTATAAATGTACAATAAATTATTGTTGTCTATAGTCACACTGTCTGTGATCAAATACTAGATCTTATTCTAAATATAATTTTGTACCCATTAAAAAATGTCCCCCCGTCCGCCACCTCCCTACTCCCCTACCTTCACCCCACCCTCACACTATCCTTCCCAGCCTCTGATAACCATCATTCTACTCTCTATCTCCATGAGTGTAATTGTTTTCATTTTCAGCTACCAAAACTGAGTGGGAACATGCGAAGTTTGTCTTTCTGTGCCCAACTTATTTCATTTAACATAATGATCTCCAGTTCCACTGATGTTGAAGCAAATGACAGGATCTCATTCTTTTTATAGCTAAATAGTACTCTATTGTGTAAATGTATCACACTTCCTTTATCTATTTTTCTGTTCATAAACACCTAGGTTGCTTCCTAATCTTGGCTATTGTGAATAGTGCAGAAATAAATATAGTGGTGGAGATACTACTTCCATGTACTGATTTCCTTTCTTTTGGGTATATACCTAGCAGTAAGATTGCCTAATAATATGTTATCTCCATTTTTAGTTTTTTTGAGAAACCTCCAAACTGTTCTCCATAGTGATTGTACTAATTTACATTCTCACCAATAGCGTACTAGGGTTCCTTTTTCTCTGCATCCTTGTATTTGTTATTGCCTGTCTTTTGTATAAAAGCCATTTTAACAAGGATAAGATGATATCTCATTACAGATTTCATTTGCATTTCTCTGATGATTAGCGATGTGCCATTCATCAGTGCCTTTTCATATTCCTATTTGCCATTTGTATGTCTTCTTTTGAGAAATGTCTATTAAAATCTTTAGTCTATTTTTAAAATGGATTATTAGTTTTTTTCCTATAGAGTCGTTTGCACTCCTCCTATATTCTAGTAATTAATCCCTTGTCAGATGGATAGTTCGCAAATATTTTCTCCCATTCTGTGTGTTGTCTCTTCACTCTGTTGATTGTTTTCTTTGCTGCTCAGAAACTTTTTAACTTGATGTGGTCCCATTTGTCCACTTTTGCTTTCGTTGCCTGTGCTTGTGGGGTATCATTCAAGAAATCTGTGCCCAGTCCAATGTCCTGGAGAGTTTTCCCAAAGTTTTCTTTTACTGGTTTCTTAGTTTGAAATTTTAGATTCAAGTCTTTATCCATTTTGATTTTATATTTGTGTGCAGCAAGAGATAGGGGTCTAGTTTCATTCTTCTGCATATGTCTAGTTTTCCCAGCACTGTTTATTGTAGATGTATGGATTTGTTTCTGGGTTCCCTGTTCTGTTTTATTGGTCTGTGTGTCTGTTTTTATGCCAATATCATGCTGTTTTGTTTACTGTAGTTTTGTCATATAAGTGGTCAGATAATGTGATTTCTTCAGTTTTGTTCTTTTCACTCAGGAGAGTGTTGGCTGTTCCAGGTCTTTTGTGGTTCCATATAAATGTTGGGATTTTTTTTTTTTTCTGTTTCTATGAAGAATGACATTGGTATTTTGATAGAGATTGCACTGAATCTGTAGATTGCTTTGGGCAATATGAACACTTTAACAATGTTGATTCTTCCAATCCATGAACATGCAATATCTTTCCAGTTTTTGTGTCCTCTTCAATTTCTTGCATCAATGTTTTACAGTTTTTATTGTAAGGATTTTTTACTTCTTTAGTTAAGTCAATTCCTAGGTATTTAATTTTATTTGTAGCTATTGTAAATGGTATTACTTTCTTGATTTCTTTTTCAGATGTTCACTGTTGGCACATAGAAATACTACTGATTTTGTATATTAATTTTGTATCCTGCAATGTTACTAAATTTATCAGTTCTGATAATTTTTGGTGGAGTATTTACATTTTTCCAAATAAAAAATCATATCATCTGCAAACAAGGACAATTGGACTTTCTTTCCAGTCTAGTGCCCAGTATTTTTTTCTCTTATCTGATTGCTCTAGCTAGAACTAACAGTACTATGTTGAATAACAGTGGTAAAAGTGGGCATTCTTGTCATGTTCCAGATATTAGAGGAAGGACATGAAGTTTTTCCCCATTCATTGTGATACTAGCTGTGAGTCTGTCGCATATGGCTTTTCTGTGTTGAGATATGTTCCTTCTATGCCCAGTTTTTTTAGAGTTTTTATTATGAAGGGATGTTGAATTTTATCAAATGCTCTTCAGCATTAGTTGAAATGATCATATGATTTTTGTCCTTCATTCTGTTGATATGGTGTATCACATTGATTGATCTGCATATGTTGAAACACCCTGGTATCCCTGGGATAAATGCCACTTGGTCATGATGAATAATCTTTTTCATATGGTGTTTAATTTCATTTGCTAGTATTTCATTGAGGATTTCTGCATCAATGTTTATCAGGGATAGTGGCCTACAGTTTTCTCTTTTTGATGTGTTTTTGTCTGGTTTTGGTATCAGGGTAATATTGACCTCATAGAAGGAGTTTGGAAGTATTCCCTCATCCTTTGTTTTTCAGAATACTTTAATTAGGGTTGGTATTAGTTCTTTTAATGTTTGGTAAATTTCCAGAATAAAACCATACAGTCCCAGACTTTGCTGGGTAATATGGTTTGGCTGTGTCCTCACCCAAATCTCATCTTGAATTGTAGCTCCCATAATTGCTGTGTGTTGTTGGACGGACCTGGTGGGAGATAGATTGAATCATGAGGGTGGTTTCCCCCATGCTGCTTTCATGGTAGTGAACAAGTATCACGAGATCTGATCATTTTATAAGGAGTTTCTCCTTTTGCTTGGCTCTCATTCTCTCTTACCTGGTGCCATGTAAGATGCCCCTTTGCTTGTCCTTCATCTTCTGTCATGATTGTGAGGTCTCCCCAGCCATATGGAACTGTGAATTCTTTAAACGCCTTTCCTTTATAAATTACCTAATCTTGGGTATGTCTTTATTAGCAGCATGAGAACAGAATAATACAGTAAATTGGTACTGGTAGAGTGAGGTGCTGCTGTAAAGATACTCAAAAATGTGGAAGCAAGTTTGGAACTGGGTAACAGGCAGAGATTGGAACATTTTGGAGGGCTTAGAAGAAGACAGGAAAATGTGGGAAAGTTTGAAACTGCCTAGAGACTTGCTAAATGGCTTTGACCAAAATGCTGACAATGAAATCCAGGCTAAGGTGATCTCAAATGGAGATAAGGAACTTGTTGGGAATTGGAGTAAAGGTGACTCTTGTTCTGTTTTAGCAAAGAGACTCGTGGCATTTTGCTCCTACCCTAGAGATGTGTGGAACTTTGAACTTGAGAAAGATGACTTAGGGTATCTGCTGGAAGAAATTTCTAAGCAGCAAAGCATTCAAGAGGTGACTTGAGTGCTGTTAAAAAGCATTCAGTTTTAAAAGGAAAACAGAGCATAAAAGTTCAGAAAATTTGCAGCCTGATGATGTGAGAGAAAAGAAAAACACATTCTCTGAAGAGAAATTCAAGCTGGCTGCAAAAATTTGCATAAGCAATGAGGAGGCAAATGTTAATCACTAAGACAATGGCAAAAATGCTTCCAAGCCATGTCAAGAGATCTTTGCAGCAGCCCCTCCCATCACAGGCCCAGAGGCCTGAGAAAAAAAAAAATTGTTTTGTGAGCTGAGCCCAAGCCTCTCTGCTTGGTGTCCTGTGTCCCAGCCACTGTAGCCATGGCTAAAAGAGGCTAAGGTATGGCTTGAGCAGTGGCTTCAGAGGGTGCAAGCCCCAAGACTTGGCAGCTTCCATGTGATGTTGATCCTGAGGATGCACGTAAGTTAAGAACTGAGGTTTAGAACCTCAGCTTTGATTTCAGAGGATGTATGGAAATGCCTGGATGTCCAGGTAGAATTTTGCTGCAGGGGCAGAGCCCTCATGGAGAACCTCTGCTAGGGCAGTGCTGAAGGGAAATGTGGGGTTGAAGTCCCCACACATAGTCCCCACTGGGGCGCTGCCTAGTGAAGCTGTGGATCACCATCCACAAATCACCAAAATGGGAGAGCCACTCACAGCTTGCACCATGTGCCTGGAAAAGCCTAACTCAATGCCAGCCCATGAAAGCAGCCAGGAGGGAAGATGTATCTGCAAAGCCACAGGGATGGAGCTGCCCAAGATGATGGGGACCCATCTCTTGCATCATCAGCATGACCTAGGTGTAAGACATGGAGTCAAAGGAGATCATTTTGGAGCTTTAAGATTTGACTGCCTTGTTTCATATCAGACTTACATGGGGCCTTTACCTCCTTTGTTTTTGCCAATTTATCCCATTTGGAATGGGTATATTTATCCAGTGCCTGTGCTCTCATTATATCTAGGAAGTAACTAACTTGCTTTTGATTTTACAGGCTCATAGGTGGAAGGGACCTGCTTTGTCTCAGATAAGACTCTGGACTGTGGATTTTTGAGTTAATGCTGAAATGAATTAAGGATTTGGGGGACTGTTGGGAATGCATGATTGGTTTTGAAATGTGAGGACTTGAGATTTGGACAGGGCCAGGAGTGGAATGATATGGCTTGGCTGTGTCCCCACCCAAATCTCATCTTGAATTGTACCTCCCATAATTTCCACATGCTGTGGGAGGGACCTGTTAGGAGAGAATTGAATCATGGGGGCAGTTTCCCCCATACTGTTCTCGTGGTAGTGAATAAGTTTCATAAGATCTGATCGTTTTATAAGGGGTTTCCCCTTTTTCTTGGCTCTCATTCTGTCTTGCCTGCTGCCATGTAACATGTCCCTTTGCTCTTCCTTCATCTTCTACCATGATAGTGAGGCCTCTCCAGCCATGTAGAGCTGTGAGTCCACTAAGCCTCTTTCCTTTATAAATTACCTAGTCCTGGGAATGTCTTTATTAGCAGCATGAGAACAGACTAATACGCTGGGGACTTTTTAATACAGCTTCAATCTCATTACTTGTTATTGATCTGTTTGGGTTTTGGATTTTTTCCAAGTTCAAGATTGGTAGGCTGTATGTGTCTAGAAATTTATCCATTTCTTCTAGATTTTCCAATTTATTGTAAGTGGAGTGTCTCTCTTCATCTCTAATAATATTTGCTTTATATATGTAAGTGTTCCAGTGTTATGTGCATATATATATATATATATATAGTTGTTATATTCTCTTGCTGAATTGACCCTTTTATTATTATATAATGATCTTCTTTGTCTCTTGTTACAGTTTTCGTTCTGAGATCTATTTTGTCTGATCTAAGTATAGCTACTCCTACTCTTTTAATGGTTTCCATTTGCATGGAATATCTTTTTCCATCCTTTGTTTTCAGTCTATATGTGTCTTTATTGAATTTTGTTTTGTTATCCATTCAGTCACTTTATGTATTTTGATTAGAGAACTTAGTCCAGTTACATGTAATGTTATTATTGATAAGTAAGGACTTACTCTTGCCATTTTGTTATCTGTTTTATGGTTGTTTTACGATCTTAAGTTCCTTCTTTTCTTCCTTCCTGTCTTCCTGTTAGTGATGCTGATTTTCCCTGGTGGTATGTTTTAATTTCTTGCTTTGTAATTTTTCTTTATCTGTTTTATGTTTTTTGATTTGAGGTTACCATGAGGCTTGTAGATAATATCTTACAAGCCATATTTTAAACCTAATACAACTTAACACTGATTGCTAAAGAAACAAAAAAGAAAACAGAAAACCAATAAAAAATCTACACTTTAACTTTTTCTCCCCACTTTTTAATTTTTTGTTGTTTCTATTTATATCTTATTGTACTATCTATGTTTTGAAAAGTTGTTGTAGTTATTCTTTCTGATTGGCTCATCTTTTAATCCTTCTACTCAAAATATGAGTAGTTTACACACCACATTTACAGTGTTATAATATTCTGTGTTTTTCTGTGTACTTACTATTACCAGTGAGCTTTGTACCTTCAGATGATTTCTTATTGCGTCCTTTCCTTTCAGATCAAATAACTCTCTTTAACATTTCTCATAGGACAGGTCTGATGTTGATGAAATCCTTCAGCTTCTGTTTGTCTGAGAAAGTCTTCATTTCTTCTTTATCTTTGAAGGATTCCTTTAATGGATATACTATTCTAGGAAACAAGTGTTTTTTTTTTTCCTTTAGCACTTTAAATATGTCATGCCTCTCTTTCCTTGCCTTTGAGGTTTCCACTGAGAAGTCTGCTGCCAGACATATTAGAGCTCCATTGTAGGTTACTTCTTTCTTTTCTATTGTTGCTTCTGGTATCCTTTCCTTGATCTTTTGAAGTTTGGTTATTAAATATCTTGAGGTAATCTAATTTGGCTTAAATCTGTTTGATGTTCTATAACCTTCGTACTTGAATATTCATTTATTTCTCTAGGTTTGGAAGTTTTCTGTTTTTATCTCTTTGAATAAACTTTCTACTCCTATCTCTCTGTGTCTCCTCTTTAAGGCCAATTACTCTTATATTTCCCCTTTTGAGGCCATCACTACTAGGACTGTGCTGGGTCAGACACAAAGCCAGAAGACCACTGGATCTCACCTAAGGCCCATGGTAACCACTGTCTAGCTACCATCTATGTTCACTCAAGGCCCAGGGCTCTACAATCAGTAGGTGGGGAAACCAGCCAGGATTGTGTCCTTCCCTTCAGAGTGGTGAGTTCCCCTTGGTCTCAGGCGGGTCCAGAGATGCCATCTAGGAGCCAGGGACTAGAGTCAAAAACCATAATAATCTATCTAGTGCTCTAGCCTACTGTTGCTGAGCTGGCACCCAGGCCACAAGATCTTCCTGTTCTTTCCTCCTAATACCAAAATCATAAGAGTCCTTCCCCATGGCTACCACCACCTCAGGCCTGTGGTAAGTACTACCTAGCTACTGTTGATGTTCACTCAAGGCCCAAGTGCTCTTCAGTCAGCCTGTGGAAATGCTGCCAGGTCTAGGAATCCCCCTTCAGGGCAGTGGGCTCCACTCTGACCTATGGCAGGTCTAGAAATCCTCTTTACTCTTTTCCCTTTCCTTTTCTCAAGCAAAAGGAGTCTCTCCCCATAGCCATCACAGCTGGAAAACACACTGGGTCACATCTGAAGCCAGCACATCTCTGAGTTTCACCCAAGGTCTGCAGCGAGTACTGCCTGACTTCTACTGCTGACTATTCAGTGCCCAAGGATGCTTTAGTAAGCAGGTTTCCACTGACCACACAGAAATACAAACTCAGAGACTACTAATAACACCTCTATGTACATAAACTAGAAAACCTAGAAGAGATGGATAAATTTCTGGACACGCACACACACCCTCCCAAGACTGAACTAGAAAAAAAAAATTGATTCCCTGAGCAGACCAATAATAAGCTCTGAAATTGAATCAGTAATAAATAGCCTACCAACCAAAAAAAGCCCAGAACCAGACGGATTCACAGCTGAACCCTACCAGATGTACAAAGAAGAGCTGGTACCATTACTAACTACTGAAACTATTCCAAAAAATTGAGGAGATACTCCTCCCCAAATCATTCCATGAAACCAGCATCATCTTGATACCAAACTCTGGCAGAGACACTTGACACAAAAATCTGGCAAAAAAAGAGAACTTCAGGCCAATACCTTTGGTGAACATTGATGCAAAAATCCTGAATAAAATACTTGCAAACTGAATCCAGCAACACAATGAAAAGTTAATCCACCACTATCAAATAGGCTTTATTCCTGAGATGCAAGGTTGGTTCAACATATGCAAATCAATAAATGTAATTCATCACATAAACAGAACCAAAGGCAAAAAACACATGATTATCTCAACAGATGAAGAAAAAGCTTTTGATAAAATTCAACATCACTTTATGTTAAAAACTCTCAATAAACTAGGTATTGAGGGAACTTCAAAATAACAAGGGCCATCTTTGACAAACCCAAAGCCAGCATCATACAGAATGGGCAAAAGCTGGAAGCATTATCCTTGAAATCTGTCTCAAGACAAGAATGCCCTCTTTCATCACTCCTATTCAACATAATATTGGAAGTCCTGGCCAGAGCAATCAGGCAAGTGATTGGAAGACAGAACGTCAAACTATCCCTGTTTGCAGATGACATGATCCTATATCTATAAAACCCCATAGTTTCATCCCAAAAGCTCCTTCAGCCTATAAACAACTTCAGCAAAGTTTCAGGATACAAAATCAATGTATAAAAATTACTAACATTCCTATACACCAACAACAGCCAAGTTGAGAGCCAAATCAGAAATTCAATCTCTGCCACATTCACAATTGCCACAAACAGGATAAAATGCCCAGGAATGCAGCTAACTAGGGAGGTAAAAGATCTCTACAATGAAAATTACAAAACACTGCTCGAAGAAATCAGAGATGACACAAACAAATGGAAAAACATTCCATGTTCATAGATAGGTAGAATCAATATTGCTAAAATGGCCATACTTTGGGCAATCTGTAATTGCTCAAAGCAATTTACAGATTCAGTGTTATTCCTATCAAGCTACCAATGACATTCTTCACAGAATTAGAAAAAACTACTTGAAAATTTATATGGACCCAAAAAAAGAGTTCAAGTAGCCAAGGCAATCCTAAGCAAAAAGATCAAAGCTGGGGGCATTACATTACCCAACTTCAAACTATATTACAGGGCTACAGTAACCAAAACAGCATGACACTTGTACAAAAACAGACACATAAACCAGTGGAACAAAATAGAGAGCCCAGAAAAAAAAAGTCACACATCTACAACCATCTGATCTTTAACAAAACTGACAAAGACAAGCATTGGGGAAAAACGTCTTTGGTTTTTGTTTTTGTTTGTTTTTAGACAGAGTCTTGCTCTGTCACCCAGGCTGGAGTGGAGTGGTACAGTCTTGGCTTTCTGCAACTTCCGCCTCCCATGTCCAAGCAATTCTCATGCCTCAGCCTCCCAAGAAGCTGGGATTATAGGGATGTGCCACCACACCCAGCTAATTCTTATATTTTTAGTAGAGATGGGGTTTTGCCATGTTGGCCACACTGGTCTTGAACTTCTGGCCTCAAGTAATCCACCTGCCTTGGCTTCCCAAAGTGCTGGGATTACAGAAAGTACTTATTCAATAAGCGGTGCTGGGATGACCAGCTAGTCATATGCAGATGATAGAAACTGGACTCCTTCTTACACTTTATATAAAA
Organism: Theropithecus gelada; assembly: GCF_003255815.1. Classification (NCBI taxonomy): domain Eukaryota; kingdom Metazoa; phylum Chordata; class Mammalia; order Primates; family Cercopithecidae; genus Theropithecus; species Theropithecus gelada. The sequence goes on along the minus strand of NC_037669.1, from coordinate 22,235,780 downwards.
ATCAACTCAGGATGGATAAAAGACTTAAACGTAAAACTCAAAACTATAAAAACCTTGGAAGACAACCTAGGCAATACAATTCCAGACATAGGAACTGGCAAATATTTCATGACAAGGATGCCAAAAGCAATCACAACAAAGGCAAAAATTGATAAGTGGGATCTAATTAAATTTAAGAGTTTCTGCACAGCAAAAGTAACTATCAACAGAGTAGACAGACAACCTACAGAATGGGAAAAAACATTTGTAAACTATGCATCTGAAAAAGACCTAATATCCAGCATCTGTAAGAAACTTAAATTTACAAGAAAAAAAAAAATACACAATCCCATTAAAAAGTGAGCAAAGGACATGAACAGACACTTTTCTAATGAAGACATATATGTGGTCAACAAGCATATTGAAAAAACATCTCAATATCACTTATCATTAGAGAAGTGCAAATCAAAGCACCATGAGATACCATCTCATACCAGTCAGAATGGCTATTATTGAAATATCAAAAACTAGCAGATGCTGGTAAGGTTGGGCAGAAAAAGGAATGCTTTGACATTGTTGGTGGGGATATAAATTTGTTCAACCATTGTGGAAAGCAGTGTGATGATTCCTCAAACAGCTAAAAACAGAACTACCCTTTGACACAGCAATCCCATTACTGGGTGTATACCCAAAGGAGTATAAATGATTCTACCATAAAGATACTTGCACACGTATGTTCACTGCAGCACCCTTCACAATAGCAGAGACATGGAATCAACCTAAATGTCCATCAACGGCAGACTGGACAAAGAAAATGTGGTACATACACACCATGGAATACTACTATGTAGCCATAAAAAAGAATGAGATCATGTCTATTGTGGGAACATGGATGGAGCCTGAGGCCACCATCATTAGCAAACTAATGTAGGAAGAGAAAGCCAAATATCACGTGTTCTCACTTATAAGGGGGAGCTAAATTATGAGAACCTATGGATACAAAGAGGAGAACAAGAGATTTTTGGGCCTACTTGAGGGTGGAGAGTGGGAGGAGGGAGAGGATCATAAAAAATATCTATCTAGTACCTGCGTCACGAAGTAATCCATACAACAAACCCCGATGATACAAGTTTACCTACGTGGCAAAGCTGTACATGTACCCCTGAATCTAAAATAAAAGTTTTTTTTTAAAAAAAAAAGAAGAATAAATAAGACCTAGTATTTGATAGCACAACAGGGTGACTATAGTCTATCATAATTTAATTGCACATTTAAAATAACTAAAAGAATATAATTGGATTATTTGTAACACAAAGGATAAATGCTTGAGGGGATACATACCCCATTTACCATGATGTGATTATTACACATTGCATTCCTGCATCATAACATCTCATGTACCCTGTAAATACATATACCTACTATGTGCTCACAAAATATTAAAAATAAAAATAATTTAAATATTTTTTTTTTAATTTCAAGGTCATGAAAGATAAGGAAAAACTGAGGAACTGTCACAGATTGGAAAAAATAAGGAGACAGGACAACTTGTTTTTCAAGTTTCAATTTCAAAACAAATTGTGTTTCCTACTCTTACACACTTAACCGTCACCACACCACAACAACATAACACAGACTCTTTCTGACAGCTTGGAAGCAGGAGCTTCTCCCTACTCCAAGCAGCTCTCCAGTGAACGGCAACAAAGTGTTGTAAAATTCAATTCAATTCTGACATTATCTACCTGGAGTTAGAGTCAGATCCCACCCACACTACTGCCCCCCAACTTCAGATGCCAATAACAGGGTTGTCACCTATACTTCTTCCTGACTGGCTGTAAATCAGGGTATCTATGACCCCCTTCTCAGGTTCAATTAATTTGCCAGGATGGCCCACAGAACTCAAGAAAACACTTCCATTTACCAGTTTATTATATTAATAAAGGGTATGATAAAGGATATCAGTGAACAGCCGATGGAAGAGATGCCTAGGACAACATATGTGAGAAGGGGCTTGGAGCTTCCATACCCTTTACAGGTACACCACCCTCCAGGTACCTCCATGAGTTCACCAATCTGGAAGCTCCCCAAACCCTATCCTTTTGCAATCACGGTGGTGGAGGAATATTGTTCTTCTGCAAAGAAATCTGTCAACCAGTCCTAACATCCTAACATTGTTCATTCCAAGAAGTGGATGATAGCAATGGTGTTTTCCCTAGAACTGTCTGAGTTGTGGTTGGGAGCTATTCCTGACTGTGATGCTCTTGACTGTCCTGCTTCCAAGCCTGGATTTTTGGCCCTCTTCAGATTTTGTAAACTATCGTCTATTGTGTAATAAATCTTTGTCTTATTAAACTAGCTAGTGTAGATTTTGTAGCTGACAATTGAAAGCCTACCGTTTACTTGCTGTGTGCTCTTGAATAAATCATCTCAACTCTCTGGGCTTCAGTTTTCACATCAAAAATAAACAAGATTACTACTTCCTTTGTATTATTTATTTAAGTGATATTTAAATAACTTTATTCCCTTAATTTCAGTACCTACCATAAAGCAGGTTCTCATGAAGTGTGAGGTATCATTTTCGAGGAAGAGATGGCCTGCTACTCAAAATGTAATCTGTGGACCAGTGGCTGTGAGAATGAATCAGTCTTCGATCTTTTTCTACCTCAGTTTCTTTATTTTGAACTGGAGATAATTGCAGTCAGCTCCTCATAGAGTTGTTATGAGGCTTGTGGTAGATATAATAATAGTCTCCCACAAAATGTCCACATCCTAATCCCCAGAACCTGTGAATATGTAAGGTTACATGGAAAAGGGGAATTAAAGTCGCAGATGGAATAAAGGTGATTAATCAATTGAAAATCAGAAGACGATTCTGGATTACCCAGGTGAGCCCTCTATAACCACAAGAGTTAAAAGATGGGAAAGGATAGTAGAAGTATGAACATCAGTCAGAGAGCAAGAGATCTGAAGACGCTAAGCTGCTGGCTTTGCAGATAGAGGAAGGGGTCACAGCCGAGGAATACAGGCATCTTCTAGAAACTGAAAAAGGCAAGGAATTGGATTCTCCTCTGGAACTCCCGGAAGGCATCAGCCCTGCCTTGAGCCCAGTGGGACTTATTTCAGGTTTCTGACTTCTGGAACTGTAAGATAATAAAGCTGTGTTGTTTTAAGGCAAAGAAAAAAATCCTGTTCTTTGGAGTTTTATGGAGGCTTCATTATGTAGGCATGATTGATTAAATCGTTGGTTATTGGTGATCAACTCCTCTTCAGCCCCTCTCCATTCTCCCTTCCCTGGAGGTCAGGGGAAGGGGCTGAAACTTCCAACTATCTAATCACAAGATTCATTCCCTGGCAAACAACCCCCATCGTGAGGCTATCCAGGAGTCCACAGTAATCACTCTTTTGATGTTTCTATCATTCAGAAAACTACAAAACTCGTAGGAACTCTCTGTCAGAAACTACGGTCAAACACCAAACAGTAGAAAAATGATTATCATAGCATCTCTGTCTGCAAAGAGTTGAGGGGCTCCTAAACTTCCTCTCGTATTTTCTATTATTTCACAGCTAAATGCAATGCATAATCCTGGAACAGAAAAAAAAAATGCATTAGTGGGAAAACTAGCAAAATCCAAATAAATGCTGTAATTTAGTTAATAGTAATTGAGTTCTAAGGTAAATTTCTTGGTTTCACAATTGTTTCAGGACCACATAAGATCTTAACAAAGGGAAGGAAAGTGAAGGGGATATGAGAACTCACTGAACTGTTTCTGCAACTCTTCTGTAAGTCTAAAATGATCTCAAAATAAAGAAGTTTTTAAAAATGTGATGAACACATCTTGGAATTTCTAGGACATGAGGAGTACAACACTGGGTAAAATCAGTACACACTCACTAGTGTTAGGAAACAGTTTCAAAAAGTTCAGGGAAATGACAGACATGATCTCGCATCCAGAGATCCTGAAAAGAAGGTGATTCAAGAAAAACAGTGGACTCCATTATAAATAGCAAAACGGAGGGATTTCTGAATCATCTTCGTGCCTCTATCCTTCCCTTATAACCAATCAATCTTCTAATCCTATCAGTTCTACATCCTAAATGGGGCTCATTTCTAACCCCTGCCCTCCATTACTCTGTGCTGAACTAGTCGGTATTTTCATCTTCCTCTTGACTAATGATTTCCCTTCCACAAGCTTTCTAAGTCTAACACATCCTAAGTTGATGTCACCAGAATATTTTTTTAGAACAGTAATCTCACCATTTTTCTCCTCTGTTCAAAAACTTTCAAGCTCATTCCATTTGAGATAAATCCAATTTCCTTACTATAACACACAAAATCTTTCACTATTCAGTCAGTCCTTAACTTCAGCCTCATGTCTCTTTACACTCCCAAAAAGTAGATTACAGTCCAGCTGCAGGATTAGTAATAAAGCCTGGATTACATCATCTACTCTGGCCTCTGTTCAAGTTATTCATTCTTCAGAGGATACCGTGTTAGCCTGCTTCTCTGTCCTGCAAGCTCTTCTTTATTTTTACTCAAACAGCACTTCTGTTTCAGACAGACTTCTCTGATTCTTCACAATCTCTCTACCCTATTCTTCATGCCCTGCTAGCAGAATTAACCCTATCCCTCTGCTACACTCCCCCAGGGCATTTTGAATACTGTTAATGAACACATACCACATTGCACATGGCTTGTGGTATATGAGCTATGAGCTTGATTCTCTTAGTAAAGTGTGACTCCTTTGATGTCAGAGTTCATGTCTACTTCAGTGTTGAATCCCCAGTGCTGGCTCAAGACCTGACTCTTAAGGGTCAGTCAACACCATTGATTAGATTGAACTGATTAAAATGTAATCAAATCTGATTCCATCGCATGCAAAGGGAGCAGGTGTTAAAGAAATCAATATAGCTACACATGTTTCTATTGAACTCAAATTTTACAAAAATCCTGGGGAGAAAATCATGTGTATATGATTATGGATGAACATAAAAGGGTAGTATAGAGCTACAAGTTTACTATTAGAAAGGCTAATAACCAGAATGATCTAGGCTTGAAAAAACAAAAAACGTTATTGACAACAGAAAGGGCCCTAGTAGCTACATTAACTTCAAGAAGAATAAGTAAGGAGAAAGCCCACTCTTTGGGAAGATGAAAATAATGTCAAGGATTAAAAGCAGAAACCAGAATTCTTTAACTTTCCTTTTGCTTACCTCTTTTTCCCTCAAGGAGATATTCACATTATAAGGCACAGAAATAAAAGCAATTTGCTTTGAAAGAAATTATATCGGTAGATTCAATTATATCCAAGGGTAAAAACAACTTGCTGATATGAACCATTTACACAAAATTACTGTCAGCAATTTGTAAAAAATTATGAAGGATAGAATTGTGCAAGGGCCTGATGATGGAAAACAAAGCTGCAATTAAAAACAGAATAAACATGCCGCTACACTCCAGCCTGGGTGATAGAGAGAGCAAGTGAAGAAAAAGAAAAGAAAACAAAAGGAAGGAAGGAAGGAAGGAAGGAAGGAAGGAAGGAAGGAAGGAAGGAAGGAAGGAAGGAAGGAAGGAGAGAGAAAGGAAGGAAAGAAGGAAAGAGAGAGAAAGGAAGGAAAGAAGGAAGGAATGAAAGAGAGAGAAAGGAAGGAAAGAAGGAAGGAAGGAAGGAAAGACAGAGAAAGGAAGGAAAGAAGGAAGGAAGGAAGGAAAGAGAGGAGAGAGAGAGAAAGGAAGGAAAGAAGGAAGGCAGGAAGGGAGGGAGGGAGGGAGGGAAGGAGGGAGGGAGGGAGCAGAGAGACTCATACATTGTAGGAACTGCGATTCTCTCAATTTAATATTGAACTCTAGTTAAATTATACAATAGTTACTTGACAAATGATTTGTCAGATATTGTCAAGCTGTGCTATCCAATATCACAATCACTAGTCACATCTGACTAAATTTAAATTATTTAAAATTTTAAAAAATGGACAAACTGCCTACTGAGTTGTACTAGCCACATTTCCAGTGTTTAGTAGTCACAGAGAGCTAGTAGGGTACCATATGGGGCAGCAAAAGTCACAGAACATTTCCATCATTGCAGAAAGTTCCCTTGGACAATGCTGTTAAAGAAAATAGTGATCATCAGAACGCATATAATTAATTGAGAATGTTACACTGAACTAATAAAATCTCTATCATTTGATGGAACTGTTACACTGTTGGAGACGGGAAATGCTGTCAATAGACTCTCTTGATTTCAGCAGAATATCCAACAAAATTCCTTATGAAACCCTAATTGATAAAAATGAAGAAATATGGACATGACATAATATAAATGAACAAACAACAGTCCCCAGAGAGTGCTGATTGATGAACTAATATAATTTGGGAAAGAATGATCTACTAGTTTATCCCAAAATCTTGTCATTGACCTTCTCTTGCTGAATATTTTTATCAGTAATTTGTCTGACAAAAGGAAGAGTTATGAAGTTTTCAAATTACAAAGTAATTCTGAGCTTATTTTATAATGTTCTGGAGATCAGTTTGCTAAAATATGTCAAAATTGGTCACCACTGTATTTCCAGCAGTCAGCACAATGTTACACACATTGTGGATGTTTAAAAAAATATGTCAGGCCAGGTGTGGCGGCTCACACCTGTAATCCCAGCACTTTGGGAGGCTGAGGCAGGTGGATCATGAGGTCAGGAGTACGAGATCAGCCTAGCCAACATGGTGAAATCCTGTCTCTACTAAAGATACAACAAAATTAGCCGGGTATGGTGATGCACGCCTGTAATCCCAGCTACTCAGGAGGCTGAGGCAGGAGAATCTCTTGAACCTGGGAGGCAGAGGTTGCAGTGAGCCAAGATCGCACCGTTGCACTCCAGCCTGGGTGACAGTGCAAGACTCCGTCAAAAAAAAGAAAAAAAAAAAGTCAAATAAAATTTGAATAAAGTGAGGAAAAAATCAAACTATAAAAGAATCTATGTAACATAATTTTTGAAATAAATGTATATGTACTATATTGTGAATGTAATAATATAATATACATATGTGCATAGAGAAGAGCACTGTATAGACGTACACTAAAATGCCAATAATATGTATTTCTGGTAATGATATTTATCTCCCTGACAATGAGTTAGGAATCATCTTTGTTTTCTTCTTTTAGCTCATCTGTACTTTCTAAAAGTTCTGTTATAAACGGATGGCTCTTCAGCTTGAGAAAAACATTTTAAACAAGGAGCAATGGTGAATACTGTATATTTGATAAAATAACCAATATTCCAAAGGAAAAAAGCACATTTCAACATGCTAGAACAACAGCCCATAATGTACAGGAGGAAGCTTAAAAAGTATATATAAGAAAATCTAGGCTTGAAATTCTGAAAATCCTCTGGAAAAGTACAGTTTGGAGGAGACTAGCCTAACAACTATTTTGGTAAAATGAACATAAAATTTTTAAATAAATTGAGTACCAAAATTTCCAAAAGAGTGACAATGGACTCATAACATTTACAGGATTTATCTTGCCCAGAACGGGGAGAGTGATGGTTCCTCCGTACTCAGTCACTTTGTTTCATAAAGTAGAGCTTACCAAGAGGTGAAGAACCAGAAAACCGAATGTACTAAGAATCCTACAACATGAGGAAAATTGGCAGAATTGGTGATTTTTAGACTAAAATAGAGAAACCATAGGAATTCCTTGATACCTTGTCTTCATGTACTTGAATAGTTACCACGTGGAAAAGAGCTCTCACATGGAACAGCAGATCTGGTCAGCAATGCAGAGAACTTACAGGAGATCAGATTTCCAGTTAGTGTAAGAGAAAACAGAACAAGTAAAAAATAAATTGAATTCATAAAAACCTGCATATGAATGTTTATAGCAGCTTTATTCACAATTGCTAAAACTTGAAAGCAACCAAAATGCCCTTCAGTAGACAAATGCGAAAAACAAATTGTGGTACATTCAAACAACGGAATATTATTTCAAGCTATAAAAAAAAATTTATCGGCCGTGTGTGGTGGCTCACGCCTGTAATCCCAGCTCTTTGGGAGGCCGATGGGGGCAGATCATTTGAAGTCAGGAATTTGAGACCAGCCTGGCCAACATGGTGAAAACCTGTCTCTACTAAAAATACAAAAATTAGCTGGGTATGGTGGTACACACCCATAATCCCTGCTACCCAGGAAGCTGAGGGAGGAGAATTGCTTGAACCTGTGAGGCGAAGGTTGCAGTGAGCTGAGATCGTGCCACTGCACTCCAGCCAGGGCGACAGAGCAAAACTCCATCTCAAAAAAAAAAAAAAAAAGGGAAATATTTATCAAGTCATAAAAAACCATGGAGAAAACTTAAATGCATATTTTTAACTGAAAGAACTCAATCTGAAAAGGTTATATACTATATAATCCCAACTATATGTATGGCTTTCTGGAAAAGATAAAACAATAGAGACCATAAAAGGATCAGTGGTTGCTAGGGGCTTGGGGAGAGGGAGGAATGAATAGGTATAGCTTAAAGGATTTTGAGGGCAGTGAAACTGTTCTGTATAATACCATAATGGTAGATCATGTCACTATATATATACACATTTGTCAAAACTCTTAAGATATACAGCACAAAGAGTGAAGCCTAGTGGAAACTATGGCCTTTGGTTGATAACGATATGTCGATGTTGGTTCATTGACTGTACCATATGTACCACTCTGGTGTGGAATGATGATATTGGGGGTGGCTATGTGTGTGTTAGGGGAAGAGTACGTGGGAGATCTCTGTATTTTCCACTCAGATTTGCTGTGACCCAAAACTTGTCTAAAAATAATAGTCTACTAGTTAAAAATAAATAAATAAATAACAAAAAAGACATTGAACTTCTTTGTGAGGTAGCGATCTGCCCGTCACTGTAAATAAAGGCTAAGAGAATGGCTGTCAAGAATACTACAGAAGGAATGTCTGAATTATAGAGAAATTATATGTCTAACCTCTACATTTTTCTCCTATCTCTTAAGTTCCTATTATTTATTTATTCAACAAATACACTTTCTAGTTGTTTTTAAGCCTGAGATATTTGTACCTCGGGGAATATGTGATGGTAGACCAGTAGATACCAAAGCCACAGAGTACACAGGATACATCTTCCAACAGCACTGATTTTTTTAGATTTTTTTAAGCTAAAGCTTATTTTAATTCATGGAAATTCCATTATTTATAAGCACTATAGAAACAGATGTTCTAATTAATTTCCTTTTTCTGTTTCCCTCTTTGAAGTACATTTATGGTCACACAGTGTGTGCAGAGAGAAAGTAAAACAATTTATTTCTATTGTAGAAAAATTAATATATTTTGTGTGCTGATATGAACAGCAAAACTAAAGAAAGGAAAAGAGAGAAGCCAGACAGAATGAGATTGTTAATGAGAAATGTTAAACATGTTAAGATAATTGAATACATCTTGAAACCACACAATGTCATAAAAACATTCCTATTGCTACATTCACATTACCAATAAACTGAAATTAGTCATATAGCTATATTCTCTTCATGTCAGTGCACTTCATTCAAGCATGAAGACAAACTCATAGACAACCGAGAAAAGTCAACATCCTTGACTTGTCTTTACACTGTCTGTTATAGGTACACGTTGCCTCAAACTTCCTCATTCAACCAACAAAGTAATTGCTCTCCTTTCTAAGCTCCCACCCACTAAATTACTCTGAGAAATGCTTTTCAAATCATTCTCAGAAAAACTGAGAAGAAGAAACCAGCGTCCATGTAGAGCTTTAGGTTGCCAATGGCTCACATATTCTCAGTTTCCGGACTCATTCGTTCTTCATTCCTTTGTTTATTCATTCAGCAAACACATATTGCCCTTCTTCCATGTGCTAAGTACTGTGCTGTGTGGGTCCTTCCCTAATCAGATTTATTGTAATCCATTCATTCTTCCTGCAAACTGTTCCAGCATTGTGCTTCAGAGGACCATCTTTGATGTCACATTTTTCTGGGAAAGGAATTAGGAAACTTACTACTCTACTTACAAAGCCAATGGTTTGGCACTGGGGTCTGGTTTACAACACTGGGGCTGGGAGACTGGCCTCAGGGAAGAGGGTATCCCAGCCCAAGGCTCAAGGACTAACTCATCAGGAGCCCTCCTTCCAGAAGGTTCTGTTCATTTACACCAACAGGTGTATGTATACCGGTTGTTTATGTCCATTTACAAAATTCTCCTAAAAGCAATTTAATAGTGAAAGAGAACCTGGCATTATCAAAAACTGGACTCCATATTTACAAGATTCTATAGAAAGGTAAGTACACAAGATCTAGAGAATGCGCTGGGTGTCTCCTTCCTGTGAATATTTGAAGTTTACATTTTTATTTTATTTAAGTTATGGAAGGTAAGTATTTGTTTTCTCTCAGTGCCATAAAAATTGTTTATCTACAAGAAATCTTTCAAAAGTCAGGTCAGGACTCCTGCCTAATGAATAAAACCAGATGTCAAGGAAAATTCTACCACAGGACTTTTGCTTCTAATAATGGTGCAGAACTATGACTGCACCAATATTTTATTGTTGATGGGTTTGATTTTGGTTTTGGGGTTTTGGTTTTGGTTTTTAGTATGGGGAAGTTTCAATCAGGAAAAGTAAGGCTAGAAGTAGGGTTTGTCTAGAGATTGGCCAGACACAGCGAGGAAACAAACTTGAGATTTACCACAAGAACAAAGTGCTTCTCATACAAAAAGGGCTCCTGGAAAAGATGTGATGAATGTTATTGGGGTGCTTTCTCTTTCACTGAGAAATCAGGAAGTGCTCGAGTCTTGAAGATTAGACACACACAGGGGACCAAGCCCTCGAGCTCAATACCTGTAATCCCTGTAAATATAAGAAGCAAGGAAACTGATGGTGTCTTTGGCTCTTTGCCTGGTTAGGGGTCTCAGCAACTCCCTAGTGGATGGCAGGATTTTCCTGTTATACAGCAGTGGTAAGATCAGGGCAATCAATAAACATCAGATACACCATAGATTACCTGGGTTTCTAGGTGTCAGGAGTAGCTGGTTTTCAGAGGGCTACCAAATACTTTTTCATTCAGTTTTTCATTCATTCAACAAATATTGTTGAATGTGCCTGGCACTATCCTTTCTAGTTATACAGCAATAAACAAGTCCTTTTCCTTCAAGAAGCTTACATTCTAATGGGGAAAATGGGGAAGGAGAAGGAAAAAGAAGGAACAACCAGTAGCTGCTGACCAGAGGTCCCAAGGTAGACCACCACAAAGCGCTTTTCAGTCCAGCAGATCTCATCCTACTATCGTCCATCCTCCATGTCTCGTAAAGCCTATGTAATTGGTGGAAGGCTCAAACTGGGTTTTTGAGCCAAAAGGCTATTTTCCAGCAGCAACCCCAAATTCAGATTACCATTTAGGAGCACTTCTATGGTACGTCAGTATTAATTTCTGAGCTTGCAGGGTTGTCTTTCTATGCATCTCCATTTCCCAGGTTCCTATGAGTAGCAGTGAACATAGTGGAAATTGTACAAGCTTTAGAGCCACGCCCACTGAGGCATTTGGAAATTAGGTGACCTTGAATACGTTACTTAGTCTAAGTTTAGTCATATGTAAAATGTGGAAAATACTTATCTCATTATCTGATTATAAAATGAAATGATGTACAGAAGGTCTCTACTAGAGTGTCTGGCACATGGCAAGTGCTTTTGACATATAGCTATTATTATTATTATTATTATTATTATTAGGGTTGTCATTTCCTCCTTAACAGCCTGCCAAATTCCTTGCCAAGCAATACCAAGAGATGCATGTATGGCTGTGCTAGACCCAGGGAAGTGAGGAGTTATGAAAACCACCCTGCAGGTACCTTCGAAATCCATGTGACTGGGTGTACTCAGATATACCCACAGAAGATTTATATAAATTTTAATAACTGCCCAATGTTATAAAATATTGCAAACTCCTTCACAAATTGACTAAGAAGTTAGCCCTGGAAGTTTAGTTGTTAAGCCTCCCCTATGAACACTGAATTTGTTAAAATATTGTATGCCTCTTCAAAGTGGCATAAGATTCTTGGAAGTTATGGCTGTTCTTTAAGGAGACAGAACAAATAGGAGATAGATTAGATTAGATAGATAGATAGATAGATAGATAGATAGATAGATAGATAGATAGATGACAGATAGATAGATGATAGATAGATAGATAGATAGATAGATAGATAGATAGATATTAGATATAGAGATATATGAGAGGAGCTTTATTAGAGGAATTGACTCATCCAATATGGAGGTTGAGAAGTCCCACTATAGACTGTCTGCAAGCTGGAAAACCAGACAAGTTGGTTGTATAGTTCAGCCCAAGTTGGAAGGTCTAAGATCCAAGGAAACTGAGGGTACCTGAGACCAAAGGCCCAAGAGCCCCCAGAAGACTGCTGGTGAAAGTCCCCAAGTCCAAAGGCCAAAGAGCCTGGTGTTCTGATGTCCAAGGACAGGAGGAGAAGAGTGTTCCACTCTAGTGGGGAAAAAAAGAAAGGAAGCAGCATGACCTGAATATTCCTCTGTTTCTGCCTGCTTTGCCCTTGCCAGGCCCCCAGCTGACTGGATGGTACTCGCCCGCACTGAGGGAAGGTCTTCCCCACTCAGTCTACTACTTACGTGCCAATCTCCTCCAAAAACACCCGCACAGACATATTCAGAAACAGTACTTCACCAGCCATCTAGGCATCCCTCAATCCAGTCAAGTTGACACTCCAATTAACCATCACAGCTGGGGTTAACTTAAGTGCCAAAACCAGTTGCCCACTAAAGACTCCTCTGATGATTAGCCAGTATCTAGGGTTTGCCATGGACAAACAGCTCCTCATACTGCACAGGTCGTCTGGTATGGAGTGGGGTGGAGGAGTTAATCTCGTGTTGGCTACACGACTAGCTGTGTAGATGTAGAAAGTGAGCAAAAAGACAAGAAGGATAAACCAAAGGTTACCAAAGTGTTGGTATTTGAGGGTATCCAGGACCTAGGAGGCCTCCACAGATGCCTCTGTCACTACCCCCAATACCAAAGATTTCTTATATGCTTGTAGGGAAACATAGGGAAGAGCAAGTTACCTTCTAAACACACACCAAAAGGCAGAGAGGGAGGATTTTAGTTCTGCTGAGGATAAAATGGAGGACAAAGATGTAAGGAGGAGGCAAAAAGGCAGGTAGGCGAGAGCTACTTGAATGGAAGGGTCGCAGAGGGTGTTCACAGTTAGATACTTTTGAGAAAGCTCAGGCTTCCAGGGAGGCAGGAAGAACTGCCAGGTGAGGCTACTCAGTGACAGGGAGGTGAAGAGACAATAGCCATTTTCCATTTTTATAGGAAAAGTGCAAATTGCCTGAATCACAGCAAAGCCATCACTCATGCCTTTGTAAAACATACAAATGAGAATGTGGTCCGAAATGTAATCCCTGTGCACAGAAGTGAAAGATTTGGGGGATGAAGGTAGTTCTGCTCTTCCCCAAGACAAAGCCTCTTTGCTCAGTGAGCCTCATGTATGTAGGCTTTTACCACCAGGTTAAGGAAGAGAAGCAGAACAGACTGTTCGTTATGACTTGTCAGAGGAAAGCAAGAAAACGATGATGTCTGGAGTGTTACTCAAGTGTGTTACTCAAGAGTGTTACACCCTGGCTTGAGTAGGTGCAAGTCAGAAAAGCAGCCTTTCTTTCTACTCTGGACTTGATGGAGTTCACAGCAGGTGTGGGAGTATAGATAGAGGGAAGGCTATGATTTGTGGAACTGGTGGTGTCTCATGGGATGGTACTGAGAGTTTTGGAATGGGCCTGCTGTGGGATTCAGACATGCCTGATTATGTTTAGGAAACTGAAGAATAGGTTGCATAGAAGCATTTCTTGTGTTCCTGAGCAGTCTCTAAGAAGAAAACTCAAGTCTGAGAAGGAGCCATGCATACTGAGTTTGGCTAATAACAAAAGACTAAGTTTTAATGGGAGATGGACAGGGAAGTATGAGCCCAAACTGGGGGCTGTTACTCTGATATGTCTCCAGTTGTACCTCATAATTGGGTCCTAGAGTGAAGAGAGAGGCTGTAAATAAAAATCTGAAAAGGAGGTTTAAAACTCAGCAAGACCGTAGTACAGCTTTGAGGTCTTGCTCCCAGAGTGTAGCACAGCAGAAAAATGGAGTCCTCCTTTTTACTACAACCCACCCCACAACAGGGCTTCACAAGGCTTCCAGGATCCATCAGTGCCTAAGGACATAGAGGGATCAAGCAGTGGTGCCCCATGATAGTTAAGTGTTTTGTGATGGCATGTGAGACAACCTCTGTTGGCAAAAATTCTTCAGGGGCACATTACAAGAAATTGAGGTTCTGTGAAAACAGGAGAGGCCGGAGTCAGTGCAACTGGTGTTCACACTGTAATGAGACAATATCACGTTGTTGTTGATCATGTGGACGTGGTAATTAAACCTGGGTTCAAATTCAGGTTCCACACTAACTGGTTATGTGACCTTGAGCAAATGACTTACTAACATCTCTGGATCTGTTTTCTCATCTGCAAAATGGAGATAATCACGAGACCTAATTTAGAGCTGATGTGAGGATTAAATAAGTAAAGAGCTTGCAAGAGTTTCTGGCATATAAGAAATGTTCAACAAGAGTTTGATATTTGTTGCAGTTTGTTTTGCTTTGTTTTGTTTACTAATATATGTACCCATTGACAGGTGATACCTAAGAAAATATGTGAAAGAAACAGTTTCTTCATCGACAGCAAAAGAACTTTTTATCACCAACAATAAGACTTGAGGGACTTCTACTGGGCTCATTGATTTATTTTTCTTTTAACTTTTTAGTTTTAGAGGTACATGTGCAGGTTTGTTATATAGGTAAACTTATGTCACAAGGGTTTGTTGTACAGATTATTTGATCACACAATAGTCATTTTTTTCTGCTCCTTTCTCTCCTCCCACCCTTTACCCTCAAGGAGACCTCAATGTCTGTTGTTCTCATCTTTGTGTCCATGAGTTCTTATTGTTCAACTCCCACATATAAGTGAGAACATTTGGTTTTCTGTTCCTGTGTGTTTGCTAAGGATGATAGCCTCCAGCTCCATCCATGTTCCTGCAACAGACATGATTTCATTCTTTTTTTATGACTGAATAGTATTTCATGGTGTACATGTACCACATTGTATTTATCCAGTCTGTCACTGATGGACATTTAGGTTGATTCCATGTCTCTGCTATTGTGAATAGTGCTGCAGTGAACATTTGCATGCATGTGTCTTTACGGTAGAATAATTTATATTCCTCTGGGTATATACCCAGAAATGGGATTGCTGGGTCAAATGGTAGTTCTGTTTTTTGCTCTTTGAGGAATCAATATGGTGCTTTCCACAATGGTTGAGCTCCCACCAATGAATCTCCTATTTTCTCTCATAACCTTTCACTTGGAGCACTATAATGCCCACCTGGGTGCACCTGGCTTCAATTCCACCCTCCACATTACTCTTGGTATAAATTACAACCACAGTTATCTAGAGCCCTAGTTTTCTCAAGGAACAGGTGAATTTCCTTTTCATCTTAGAGCAGAAAGTGGAGTGGCTACTCACTGATTTACAAATTTAAAAGCCCTGACTTGCTCAGTGTGACCCTGAAAAAAAGCACAAACAGCTCATAGCTCTTAACACCCTACACTAGATCTTCCCAAGTTCAGTGTTTTTCATGTCCCTGCATCTCTTTGGATAGCCTTATAAAACCCAACAAGGAGCCAACTCAAGATGAGTAATGGTGTAGTGACTCAGAAAAGAACAAGCCGTCTCTGAGTGAAAGAAAACAGTGTGCTCCAACAGCAGGAAACCAGGAGCAGTAATCAACAGGAGAGCCAAAACTCAGTCTTGAATCAGCACAGCTGCCAACTGCTAAAAATTTCCTCAGGTTGTAATTGAATTAAAATAGTAACTGTGCTCTGGGTAAACTCCAGTGTCTAAAGTATGTTGTCTTCCCCAGTCTCCTTAAGTAAGGTTACCTTTTGAGACATACTTTTGAAGCATCTCTTTGGAACAGGAATTTCCCAAGCTTCTATTTTGCTGTATGAAGCAAAATAGAATCTACCCACTGAGGAAGGATCTGTCAATTCACTTTTTATTTTTAGCTCTTGGGATGTAGTCATGGTACATACTGCTAGCTTCCAAACCAATATCCTTCTTTTCGTTTTATTTTATTAACAGAATCCACGTTTCAGAGGGCACAGTAATGTTTACAGATAAAACTTCTATTACCCAAGTTTCCTTACATATAGCAGTAACCACATGACATAGAGTTCTGGTTCAGAAAATGTAAGCAGAAATCATTGAGTAGGGCTTCTGGAAAAATTCTTAAAAGCCTCAGTTAGCACACACCTTTTTTTTCTCCTTTTTTCTTTATCCTGTCTGAGATACAGGCTAGAAATGTAGCTGTAGCCATCATCTTGCAAACATAAAGGCAAGAGAATCATAAAGACCTTGACCCAAAGAGCATCAAGCTGCTGAACTAATGCCAGCAACTACCTACCTCTAGACTTCTTGTTATAAGAGAAAACAAATCAAAATTTGATGAATTACTAATATTTGTGTCTGCTATGACATGTACCTGATTTTAAAAAGGACTGATATAGTATCTTAAATGGGAAATAATGGAAGTAACTAATATACTATCCATGATCTATGATGTATCCTTTCTTTTGTGCACGTAATGTGTGTATGTGTATGCACATCCCTAGGTATAATACATTAACACTCAGATGATGTTATGTACTGAATGTTTGTGTCCCTGCAAAATGTGTATGTTGAAGCCCGAACCACTGTCCACCCCCCACCCCTACGATGGTATTTAGAGATGTCTGTGGAATATAATTAGGGTAAGATGAGGTCATAAGGTTTGGTCCCTCATGACGGGACTAGTGCTTTTATAAGAAGACATATCAGAAAGCTCTCTCTGTCTCTCCATGTATGCACATGTGTGAAGAAGAGGTCATGTCAGCATACAGCAAGATGGCAGCCACCTAGAAACCAAGAGAAGAGACCTCAAGATAAAACCTACCTTGCCAACACCTTGACTTCCCATCCATTGGTACTATGAGAAATATATTTCTGTTGTTTAAGCCACCAGTCTGTATATTTTGTTGTGGCAGTCCTAGCTGACTAAAGCAGATTATTTCTGATTCCCAAAGAGAATCAGTTACTATTTCTGTGGCTCCATCTCTACATAGCAACAATATCAACTTTAGCATAATTAACTTGTCCTTCTGAGTCATTTTTATGTCAATATATAGATATCAGTAGGACCAACAGTGTCACAAAACATATTATATTTCAAAATTTTTTTATTAATTATATTCAACACCTCTAGTATCTCATTCTCTCACTGAATACAGTCCTTAGGAGAATGAACTTTCTTATTTCTCTAATTAATTTTCTTGAGAAAGCCTCCTCATGCCACTTTTGCCCTCTTTGTCTTCAAAGATTGAGGTGGAGTCAGTCAGCTAAACAAATAATGCCCATATGTGTCCCATGAGTGAAGAGGAGGAAATAGGTTATGAAACTCCGGCATCCTAATAATTGTCTGATTAAGCAAATTATTTTATATATAAGATTTATTTTTATATGAACTACCCATTTGTATCTCATACACTAGATACACTTAATAATTGTCGCCTATTTAATACATTCTTTTCCTTTTTTTTTTTTATATGGAGTCTTGCTCTTTTGCCCAGGCTGGAGTGCAGTGGTGCTATCTCAGCTCACTGCAAGCTCTGCCTCCTGGGTTCACACCATCCTCCTGTCTCAGCCTCCCGAGTACAGGCGCCCGCCACCGCGCCAGGCTACTTTTTTGTATTTTTAATAGAGACAGGGTTTCACTATGTTAGCCAAGATGGTCTCGATCTCCTGACCTTGTGATTCGCCTGCCTCAGCCCCCCAAAGTGCTGGGATAACAGGCATGAGCCACCACACCCGGCCCTATTTAACAAATTCTTAAGGTACAATGGGCCTACCTCACAGATAATCCAGGTTGTGTTCCAGATCATCATAGGAAAGTGAATATCACAATGAAGTGAGTCACTCACATTTTTTTATTTTCGAGTGCACATAAAAATTATGTGTACACTATACTGTAGTCTATTAAGCATTCCATAGCATTATGTCTAAAAAATGTACATACCTTAGTTTAAGATAAGTTATTGCTTTAAAAAAAATTGTAGACACACAGACACAAAGTGAGCACATGCTTTTGAAAAAATGGCATCAATTTTCAATTTGTAAAAATATGCAGTAAAGTGAAGCACAATAAAGCAAGGTATGGCTGTATATCTTTCCCAACTTCAAAATATTTAGTGTGATAACAAGTCTTGTCACCTGGAACTCTCCTACCTTGAAATTATTGTCAACATTCAAATTTGTCAATCCCTAAGTGACAACCTAAGACCTCAAGGCTTTGGAAGGGTCTTTGAAAATTTTCCTGTAATGGTTGTTGGTTGATGTCTCTCTGGGACTTTACACTTTACAGAGCCCTTCCAAACATGATAACATTTAACTCTTCTATATCCCTATAAGGTAGAGATCATTATCCTAATTATACACATGAATAAGCTGAAGCTTTAGACAAGAAATTCATGGGGAAATTGTCTATTTTAGTAATCATAAAATTAATGCAAATTAAAATGACAGTAAAACACTATTTTGCCAAAACCTTAACCAAAGAGGTAAATAATGAAAGCAATATTCTTGCAGGACAAGTAAAAGGTCCATTTTCATATAGTGCTGATCAACGTATAAACTAGTATAACTCCTTGGTGAAACTATGTTCACCAAGAATATAAATATGTTCATGCCTTTAACCTGTGATCTCACTTTTAAAGCTCTTTTCTAAAAGAAACAAGAATAAATTTAAAAAAAAAAAAGAAACAAGCTAAATATTTAGCTATAAAGATAGAGTTTAGTATACCAAGGTATTGTGTGCAGTTGATAAAATAATGTTTATTCAAAACGTGAAACAATACAGAAAATGTTTAAAGCTAAGGTATAAAAAATGATAAAATTTTATATACTTACATCCTCACTCTTTAAGTATGGACTAGGTATAGTGACTTCCTTTCAAAGAGTATGTATGAAAAGGAAGAAAAAGCCTAAAGTGGAGAAATCGAACACTACCTCAGCCAAGTGATCAAGGTAACCATCATGGTGATAATACAAACCCTTCAAATGATGTGATGCAATGGCAGTTTATCTCTGTAGTCCTCCTTCCAAAAACCCATAATTCCAATGTAATCATGAGAAAAACAGCAGGCAAATTCTAGCAGAAAGACATTCTACAACATACCTAACCGGTACTCCTCAAAACTGTTGAGGTTATTAAAAACAAGATGCATTAGTCCATTCTCACACTGCTATAAAGAACTACCTGAGACTGAGTAATTTACAAAGAAAACAAGTTTAATTGACTCACAGTTCCACAGGCTGTACAGAAGGCATGGATGGGAGACCTCAGGAAACTTACAATCATGACGGAAGAGCGAAGAGGAAACAAGGACATCTTCCCCCATGGTGGCAAAAGAGAGAGAGAGAGAGCAAAGGGGGACATGCCACATACTTTTAAACCACCAAATCTCACGAGAACTCACTCACTGTCACAAAAACAGCAAGGAGACATCTGCCTCCATGATCCACTCACCTCCCACCTCCAACATTGGGGATTACAATTCAACATGAAATTTGGGCAGGGACACAAATCCAAATCATGCCATTCTTCCCCTAACCCTTTCTCATATCCTTCTTATATTGCAAAATGCAATCATCCCTTCACAACAGTTCCCCAAGTCTTAACTAATTTCAGCATTAACTCAAAAATCCACAGTCCAGGGCCAGGTGCGTGGCTCATATATGTACTCCCAAAACTTTGAGAGGCTGAGACAGGTGGATCATTTGAGGTCAGGAGTTCAAGACCAGCCTGGCCAACATGGTGAAACTCCATCTCTACTAAAAATACAAAAATTTGCCAGGCTTGGTGGCATGTGCCTGTAATCCCAGTTACTTGGAGGCTGAGGTGGGAGAATCACTTGAACCCAGGAGATAGAGGTTGCAGTGAGCTGAGATCGTACCACTGCACTCCAGCCTGGGCAACAGAGTGAGATGCTGTCTCAAAAAAAAAAAAAGTCCAAAGTCTCCTCTGAGACAAGTCAAGTCCCTTCTGCCTATGAGCCTACACAATTGAAAACAAGTTAGTTACTTCCAAGATACAAATACATTGGGTAATACCCATTCCAAAAGGGAGAAATCAGCCAAAACAAACGGACTACATGCCCTGTGAAAAATTCACTTAATCTCTGAATCTTAGGTTTCCCGTGCTATATATTGGGAATATTAATACTACCTACTTTATATAGCTATTATGAAGATTAAATGCAATATTTATAAATTCCTTAGAGAAGGGACAACAAAAAATAAATGCTCAATAAAAGCTGTTATTATTATTGATGATGATGATGATGTTGAAGGTTATGGTGATGCCCTGAATTGTGTAATTGTCTCTAAACTTGCTGTATTTGCAATGGAGATGATCCTCTGGTAGATGGTAAGTGGCAATCATAGTTTCTGCTTTGTAATAAGTGAAAGTAAACATAACCAAGCATATACTTCTCTCTCTGAATGCAGTAATGTGCTTATTCAGGAGTCTATGTTTTTGAAGAATCATAAGGGCAAACTAAGGGGTTAAAAAAACAACAACACAGAAGGCACTAAATGGCCTAAGTGGTTGTAATAAGGAGTTCTTATGTATTTACTTGCCCAAGGGCTTGAAAGGAATTATTGTACCTTAATAGGACTCAATGATAAAAATTATTTTGTTTTCCACAATAGAAATTTTAAGTAGGAGACAGTAGTATCAAGCCTGGATTTTTGGAATCAGACCTAGGTTCAAAGTTCAACTTCAACACTCTATATTACAGAGCTTCCCACTATCAATCTTACTCTAACTGTTAATACAACTTTAGCTCAGGTTGGTGAAAAACAGTGTCCTTTGGTTGAGTTCCCCAAGAGTAGCCTCACTGAAATAATCTAGCAACAGTAATTTTATTCAAAGACAGGTTCTCAATACAAAAAGACCCAGGATATCTAAAATTAAACTAACTGCTCCTATTGGAGTAATCAGTCTTTGAAGACAGAAGCAATAGATTATTATTATTATAAACACAGAAGGAATATTTATAATATGGTGGAATCAAGTTGAGTTACCAAATTTACTACTTGCTTAGATATGTCTAAAAATTACAGGAAATTGAAAAAGCAATACTCTTGTTGAGTTCATAAAAGCTAACTAAAAAATTACCAATGGATAATGTAGTGAAAATTAACAAGATGAATTATCCAAATCGAAAAATGAATTCAATTCAACATCATTTAGATGAATAGAAAAGCCCAGATTCTAGAGATAATACCTCAATGACATTTCCCATGTTGCTTTTACAGATGAGTGACCTACGTCTTCAGTTCAGTGGCATAAAGAGAGCACTGTGGATCTCTGGCAATGTTCATCTGAGGAGTTTTCTAAAGTAATATTACTTCTGAGCTGGAAGCACTGATTAGAAAATTGAACTATAGCCCTATGTTTAAGGGGTTATTATTTTTAATACCACAGACTAAAAAACACATGGATAAAACAATAAATCAAGGCCTTCTGTGATACACAGACGCAAAGTGGCTATCACCAAATCACACAAGTCCTATCTGGTAAAAACAGAAATGACTTTGCATGTTCTCTCCCTCCCCAGAATTCCTAGGGAGGTGAGGGTTCCTTTTATTAAACAGGTTTTCACACTTCCAATTATGACACAGTGAATTGATTGTGTAATCACATCCCTAACACTGAAGTCACCCTAACTTTGTTTTGGTTTCTAAGGGGTGTGTTTGTTTTTTTCATTTCAACCCAGGATTGTGTATGTTTTCCTTGAGTTTTACCACTAAATGTGGAGCATTCACTTTCTTCTTAAATGTGTAGGCTTATCTTATCATCTACAATACTTTCAGGTTACACTTTGAGCATCTTAATTTGGAAAATTATTTTAACATAGGATTGTTCTGTAACCACTTAGCAAATTAAAGTTAATACTTTAGGCACAAGAAGGCAAATTTGGAGCCTTGGACAACAGCAAGATGACAAAATAGTAATCTCCAGTGCTTCTCCCTCACATAACATTAATTTGAACAACAACTTGAATGAAAATAGCTTCACAAGAACTAAGGAATTCAGGAGACAGATTATAGCACTGGGTGGAGCACAGAAATAATAAAAGATACATTGAAGAGAACTGTTTCATAACCTGAGTCAACCTTCTCCCAAGCCCATGCAATGCGATGCTGAGAAAGATACCCTCAGCTTGGGGGAAGGAGAGTGAGGTGAATATCAAACTCTGTCATGAACCAGACCTGCTCTAGTGAACCCTGATGCCATATCTACCCCCATGGACTCAAGTGCCAGGTCAGCCCCCAAAAACCCAGGCTCTAGGCCTACTGCAGCATCAGGCCAATCCCCATGAACCCAGGCTCTAGGCTCACCTCAACCTCAGACTGACTACTGCAAGCCTAGGTTCCATGTCAGCCCCCTTGTACCAGATTCCAGGCCCAACCTAGCATCATAACAACCCACCTGGCCAAAGGCTCCAGGCTAACCCTTGCAGATCTACACACTAGGCCTAATCAAGTGCCAGGCCAGCCCCCATAGATTCAGCTTCCAAGCTAACCCCTACATACCAAGGCTCCAGGTCTACTCCAGTATCAAGCCAGCCCCTGTGGCCTAAATCTCCAGATTTACACCTGTGTATCCACATTCTTGGACCACCCCAGTGCCAGACCAACCACCCACAGGATTAGGCTCAAAGCCTGCCCCAGTGCCAGTTCAGCCCCCATAGACCCAGGCTTCACGCTGACTCCCAAGGACACAGGATCCAGGCCCAGCCATGTAGACACAAGCTCCAGGCATGCCCAAGTAGACCAAGGTTCCAGGCCCACCCCTATGGACCCAGGAACAAGGCCACACTCTGTGGACACAGGTACCAGACCTGCCTCCTCAATGACCCAAGCATTAGGCTACCCTAACCAAGGACTCCAGCAGCAAGCTAGTTCATGGGCCCCGTCAGCTTTCCTGCCCAGAATCTCTGAATAGGCTGACTAGTGAAGCGTTTTCTCTGCCAAAACCAGTATGTAAAGACCTGAAATGCTGCCGACTTCTTCAAACATGCAGACACTAATGTAGGTTATAAGAATCATGAATAATCAGGGAACAATGACACCATAAAAAAAAAAAAAAGATCAAGCACCAGTAATCAACCCTAGAAAAATGAAGATCTACAAACTGCCTGAAAAATAATTAAAAATAATTGTCTTAAAGTAGCTCAGTGAGCTGCAAGAGAACACAGAGAGACAAGTAAACAAAATCAGAAAAATAATACATGAACCGAGACATTCAACAAAGAGGCTAAAACTATAAAAAAGAACAAAACAGAAATTCTGGAACTGAAAAACAAAAATGAACATACATATCCATGAAGCCCTAAAAATTTCAAATGTATTAAACATAAAGAGATCTTCACCAAAACATATTGTATTCAAATTCTCAAACATTCACAAAGAAAGAATTTTAAAAGTAGCAATAGAAAAATGACTTATAACATAGGAAGGAACTACTCCAAAAAACTAAAAAAAAATTCTGAGCAGAAGCCTTGCAGGCCCCAGGAGAGAGCAAGATAATATAGTCAAAGTGCTTAAAGAGAAAAAAACTGCCAACCAAGAATACTACACCTGGAAAATTTGTCCTTTAGTAATGAAGAGGAGATAAACACTTTCCCAAACACACAAAAGCTGTGGGAATTCACCACCACTAGTCTGTCTTACAAGAAATGCTAAAGGGAGTTATTCAAGTTGCAATGAAAGAATGCTAATTAATAACATGAAAATGTAAGAAAGTACAGAGTTCACTATAAAGTAAGAATATAGTCAAATTTAGAATGCATTGATACTATAATCGTGGTGCATAAATAACTTTTAACTCTAGCATAGAAGTTAAAAGACCAAAGTACTAAAAATACAAACAGTTACAATAACTTGTTAATGGGTATACACATAAAATGATGTAACTTGTGACATCAATAACATAAAATATCAAGGAAAGAGAAGTAAAAGTGTAGAATTTTTATGTGGTTGAATTTAAGTTGCTATCAGCTTAAAAGAGATTGTTCTAACTATAAAATGTCTTAGGTAAGCCTTATGGTAACCACAAAGAAAAAATCTACAATAGATACATAAAAGATAAAGACAGAGGAATCACAGAATGCCACCACAAAAGACATATCAAATCACAAAAAAAAGATACCAAGAGAGGAAGAAATAAGGGAAGCATAAAAGTCTGTAAACAGGCCAGACACGGTGGCACACATCTGTAATCTTAGCACTTTGGAAGGCCAAGGCAGGCAGATCACTTGAGGTCAGGAGCTTGAGACCAGCCTGGCCAACATGGAAACCCTGTCTCTACTAAAAATATAAAAATAAAAAAAATTGAGTGAGTGTAGTGGTACATGCCTGTAATCCTAGCTACTCAGGAAGCTGAGGCGAAGAATCACTTGAACTGGGAGATGGAGGTTACAGTGAGCTGAAATCACACCACCACACTCCAGCCTGGGTGACAGAGTGAGACTCCATCTCAAAAAAAGAAAAAGTCAGTAAACAATTTTTGAAATGGCAATAGTAACTCCTTCCATATCAATAATTACTTTAAATGTAAATGGATTTATGTCTCCAATCAAAAGACACAAAGTGGCTGAATGTATTTAAACAAAAAACAAAATCCAACTATGTGCTGCCTACAAGTGACTCACTTTAGCTTTAAAGACCTATATACTGAAAGTAAAGGAACAGAAAAATATATTCCATGCAAACGGTAACCAAAAGAGAACAGAGTAGCTATACTTATATTAGACAAAATACATTTAAGTCAGAAACTGTAAAAACAGACAAAGAAGATTATTATAATAATGATTAAGAAGTCAATTCATCAAATGGCTATAACAATTATAAATATACATGTACCCAACATCAGAGCACCTAAATATATAAAGTAAATGCTAGGAAAAACAAAGGGAAAAATAGATAGTACTACAATAATAGCAGGAGATTTCAATACCCTACTTTCAACAATGGATATATTGTTGAATATATCCAGATAAAAACTCGATATGGAAATAGTGAACTTCAACAACACTGTAGGCCATATGGACACGACAGATATATGCACAACTAGCACTTTGGAAGGCCAAGGCAGGCAGATCACTTGAGGTCAGTAGTTTGAGACCAGCCTGGCCAACATGGTGAAAACCTGTCTCTACTAAAAATACAAAAAAAAATATTAGCTGGGTGTAGTGGTGCATGTGTACTGGTTCATCTACAGCTGAAAAAAAAAAAACACAACCATCTTTTCAAGTGTGCATAAAACATTCTCCAGGGTAAATTATAGGTTAAGCCATAAAATAAGTCATAACAAATCAAGAACACTGAAAACATACCAAGTATCTTTTCTAGGCATAATGATAAAAATAATTAGACATTTTTTTAAATGCTGAAGGAAAATTGAAAGCTGAAGGAAATTGAAAAATTCACAAATACATGGAAATTAAACCACACACTCCTCAAAAACCAATGGGTCAAAGAATAAATCAAAAGAGAAGTTTTTTAAATCTTCACACTAATAAAAATGGAAACACAGCATACCCAAATGTATGGAATATACCATTCCATACTTCTTATTATGAGAAATAAGAGATATCTTAAATAAACAACCAAACTTCTTACCTCAATGAACTAGAAAAAAAAAGAGCTAACCCTAAAGTTAGCAAAAAGAAGAAAATGATAAAAAATCAGAGCACAAATAAATAAAACAGAGACTAGAAAAACAATCAAAAAGATCAATGGAACTAAGAATTGGCTTTTTAAAAAGATAAAACTAAATTGGCAAACCTTTAACTAGAGTTGAAAAGAGGCAAGATTTAAATAAAAGTATAAATGAAAGAAGCATTACAACTGGTAGTACAGAAATACAAAGGATAAAAGACTACTATCAAAAACTATATACCAACAAACTGGGTAACCTAGAAAAAATAAACAAATTCCTAGAAACACCCAACCTTCCAAGACTGAACCAGGAGGAAATAGAAAATGTGAATAGACAGATAATGAGTAAAGAAATCAAATCAGTAATTAAACACCCTCCAACAAAGAAAAGCCTAGGACCTGATGACTTCACTGGTAAATTGTACCAAACATTTAGAGAAGAATT
This sequence comes from Theropithecus gelada, assembly GCF_003255815.1. Classification (NCBI taxonomy): domain Eukaryota; kingdom Metazoa; phylum Chordata; class Mammalia; order Primates; family Cercopithecidae; genus Theropithecus; species Theropithecus gelada. The sequence goes on along the minus strand of NC_037669.1, from coordinate 22,209,469 downwards.
AATGGCAATCCTTCTCAAATTATTTTAAGTTGAAGAGAAGAAAATACTTTCAAACTAATTTTATGAGGCCAGCATTACCCTGATACCAAAGCCAAACAGGAACACTACAAGAAAAGAAAATGACAGGCCAATAACCCTGACAAAAGTAGATTTTCTAATCCCCAAGGAGATACTAGTAAATCAAATTCAATAGCACATTAAAAGGAACATACACTATGATCAAGTGGGATTTGTTCCTGGAATTCAAAGATGTTTCAGCGTATGCAAATAAATCAATGTGAAATTGATTAACAGAAAGAAGGATCAAAATCATATGGTAAGCTCAATAGAAGCAGAAAAAGCATTTGACAAATTTCAATCTCTTTTCATAGAAAAAAAAATCCGCAACAAATTAGGTTTAGAAGGAAAGTACCTCCACCTATTAAAGCCCACCTTATATGACAAGCCCACAATCAACATCACATTCAATAGTGAAAAGGTAAAAGCTTTTATTTTAAGATCAGAAACAAGACAAGAATGCCCATGCTTCTCACTTATATTCAATATAGAACCGGAAGTCCTAGACAGAGCAATTAAGTAAGAGAAAGAAACAAAAAGCATGAAAATTACAAAGGAACAAGTCAAATTGTCAGTGTTTGCAGATGACATGATCTTACAGAGAGAAAAATCCTAAAAACGCTAACAAAAAAGAAAACTGTTAGAACTAGAAACAAATGCAAGAAAGTAGCAGGATACAAAAATCAATATACAAAACTCAGTTGTGTTTCTGTATACTAACAATGAACTATTCAAAAGAGAAACAAAGAAGCAAATTTCATGTATGATAGTATCAAGAATAAAATAAAATACTTGAGAATGAATTTAACCAAAGAGGTGAAAGATATGTACAATGAAAACTATAAAACATTGATGAAATAAATTGAGGAAGACACAAATAAATGAAATAATATCTCATGTTCATGGACTGGAAGAATCAATATCTCCAAATGTCCATACTACACAAAATAGCCTACAGATTCCATGAAATCCCTATGAAAATTCCAATGGAATGTTTCACAAAACTAGAAAAAAAATTCCTAAATTTATGTGGAACCACAAAAGACTCAAAATAATCAAAGAAATCTTGAGTAAGAACAAAGCTGAAGCCAACACACTACCTGATTTCAAAATACACTACAAAGCTAGTATGGTGCTAGCACAAAAGCAGACATAAAAATACAGACCAATAGAACAGAATGAGATCCCAGAAAGAAATTCAAGCATTTATGGTCAATTGATTTCTAATAAAGTTGTTGGGAACACACAACAGTGAAAGGATAGTCTCTTCAATAAATAGGGTTGGGTAAACTGGATATCCATACACGTAGAAGAACAAAAATAAACTCTCACCTCACACTATATGCAAAAATCTACTCAAACTGGATTAATAACTTAAACATTAGACCTGAAATTATAAAATTTCTAGGAGAAAACACAGAAAACAATTTTTTATATAGGTCTGGGCAGTTTTAGCGTGTGTGGGTGGGGGGATAGGGGTTGGTGTGTGTGTGTGTGTTTGTTTGTTTGTTTGTTTTGATGTAACTCTAAAAGTTCAGGCAACAAAAGCAAAAATAGACAAATAAGATTGGCTCAAGCTAAAAAGCTTCCACACAACAAAGGAATCAAGAGAGTGAAGAGACAATTTATGCAATGGGAGAAAATATTTGCAAACCATACACATGATGCAGGGTTAATATTCAAAATATATAAGGAACTCAACTTATGCTGTAGTTCCAATGTATATATATCTTTAAAATTCATATGTTGGAACCTGATACCCAATGTGATAGTATTAAGAGGCAGAACCTTTTGGGAAGTAGTTAAGTCATAAGTACTCCACCTTTATGAATGGGATTGGTGCTCTTGTAAAAGAGATGGAAGGGAGTGCCACAGTCCCTTTTTTTCTTCCACTATGTGAGGACAGCAACAAGACACCATCTTGGAAGCGGAAGGGTAGGCTTCACCAGATACTGAATCTGCTCCCACATCGATCTTGGACTTCCTGTCCTCCAGAACTGTGAAAAAATTAGCTTCTTTATAAGTTACCCAGTCTCAGGCGTTTTGTTACAGTAGTAAAACAAAACCAAGACAACTCAACAGCAAGAAAACAAATAACCCAATTAAAAAAAAAAAAAGCAAAGGACTTGAATAGACATTTCTCAAAAGAAGACATATACAAGTAGCCAATGGGTGTATGAAAAATGCTCAGTATAACTAATCATCAGGTAAACGCAAATCAAAACCACAATGAGATATCACCTCATACCTGTTAGAATGACTGTTATCAAAAAGACAAAAGATAACAAGTGATGGCAAGGAGGTGGAGAAAAGAAAACACTTGTATGCTGTTAGTAGGAATAAAAATTGGAACAGCCATTGTGGGAAACAGTATACAGGTTCCTCAAAATGTTAAAAATAAACTACCACATTATTCATCGATCCCATTTCTAAGTATATATCTGGAGGACATTAAATCAGCATGTTGAAGAGATATTTGCACTCCCATATTCATTGCAGTGTTATTCACGATAGCTAAGATATGAAATCAGCCTAAGTGTTCATCAATGGAAGAAAGAATAAAGAAAGTGTGGTAAATATATACACAGTGAAATATTATTCAGCCTTAAAAAGAAGGACATCTTGTCATTTGGGACAACATGGGTGAACCTGGAGGACATTATGCTAAGTGAAATAAATCAGACAAAGAAAGACAAATACTACATGATTTCACTCAAACGGAGAATCCAAAAAAGTCAAACTCATAGAAGCAGAGAGCAGAATGGTGACTATCAGGGGCTGGGGTGGTGAGGAGGGAATGGGGAGACAGTCAAAGGGCACAAAGTTTCATTTATACAGGATAAATAATAAGTTCTGGAGATCAATGAAGAATGTTGACAATAGTTAATAATACTGTATTATATACTTGAAATCTGCTAACGGATTACATCTCAAATCTTCTCACTGCACAAATACACACAAAAGGTAAAGTTATGGTCCGAATGTTTGTGTGTCCCCAGAATTAATATGTTAAAACATAATCTCCAGTGCAGTGTTGTTGGCAGGTACGGTATCTGGCAGGTGATTGGGTTATGAGGGCTCTTCCCTCATGAATGGGATTAGTGCCCTTATAAAAAGGCCCAGGAGAGTTTGTTTGTCCCTTCTGCCATGTGAAGCACCATGTATGAGGAATGGGCCCTCATCAGACACTGCATCTACTGGTCCCTTAATCTTGGACTCCCCAGTCTCTAGATCTATGACAACAAATTCCTGTTGTTGATAAATTACCCAGTCTGAGGTAATTTGTTATAGCAGCTTAAACAGATTAAGACAAGTAACTATGTTACTTTTGGTGAATATGTTAACCATGTGATTTTTAAAGTGTATGACTATGTTGCATATTTTAAAAATTGGAAATTTAGATTAAATAAATGCATGACACAAAGAAAGCATATAATAGAATAACATATAACCTCTTTGTACATAGAAGAAGCTGAAGCCAAGAGAAGTGAAACGTCAACTCAAAGACCAAAGATGATTAATGGCAGAGCCTACATTGAAACCATGGAGAATCAATTCTGCTGGATGAGACAGAGTAACCACGCCATCTAGGGTAGCAGGGTGGCCAGGGACACCAAAATCTATAAATCTGGTATACTTTAGCTGTCATCGCTCATCTCTGAAGCTCTTGACATTGGAGCAAATTCTACGTCTTTATAGTACCCGACTTCTAATTAGAATTGCCAAGACATGTGGCATCTACATTTTTAATAAAGAACAATGCTAAGGACATAGAACATATCTGACTAAACGTCCCATGGAGGAATAAAAAAACAAAGCAAAAAGCTAAGAACTGGGGTGTCAAAGTCAATTGGGAAGCAGAAAGGGCCTTGTGTCAAGACCTGGGAAAGTTCCTGGTCACTAACCAGGCTGTTACGATGGGGTTGGATAGGGACCACACAACCAGGCTTGCATTTGGGGGTGATTCCCATAGACAGCTCACACTTAGTACTCTCTTCCCCTCTCTCTTTCCACTACCTTTATTCAAATTTCCTGATATCATTAATGCAAGTCTGTTTCTTCTGCTGAATTGTCTGTTACAGGGAGGTCAAAGGCAATGTCTTTTTCATTTTCACATGCCCTATTGTGCCCTGTGCCCCACACAGAACTTTGAACACAAAAGGCCCTTAAATTCTTAGAACACTAGAAGCAGAAAGGCCTTTGGAAAATAAGTAATTTTTATCAAAATTTTAAAAACTTATTTAAAAGCAACAAATCCCTTTTCAGATGAAATATCATCTAGAACCTTCAATATATAAAACAGATAAAAGAGGAGATGCTCTGGTAGAAGAGGGAGTAGGGGAAGGGAGAAACAGACAAAGGTCAACTCAATAATCTTTCATCCTCATTCCTCTCACCAACCCCTGCAACACTTCAGGGAACACAATTTGGAAATGTCTGATGCCATGCAACCCCTTTATTTTCTAGATGGAGACATTCCTTAAAGGTGTTTTCACACAGAGTTAACGTATCCAAGGCAAGGCTGGTGAGCTGCAATGGTTTGGGTCACTATGTTTCTCTTGACTATTACCTGAAGTGCTTGCTAAAAACGCGGATTCAGCCAAGACCTAGAATAGATTTGAGTTGAATTAAGGTTGGTCCTAAGGATTGTGCAGGCCCTCAGGTGTACAGCAGGTCCTCAGTAAATTTTTAATGAATCAATAGATTGAAATGTTGAGTTGAATAGGAGTCTCTCATCAGACATTCATAGACTTTCTCATATGCGTCAAGCATGAAAAGTAAAAAGATAGTAAGATAAAATCCCTGCCACTGGAGAACTCACTGTCCAGTAAGAGACAGAAGTAAACAGATAATTCAGTACTTTATGATAGGTAATTAAACAAAAGTACTTCTGGGGTGCTGTTTGGGCCACAGAGAGGGACACATTTTAACCCAATAGGACACATGCTTAGAATATAATGCCTGAGCCAAGTCTTAGAAAATAACTAGGAATTAACCTATCAATGAAAGGTAAGAAGGAACGGCATAAGCAAAGGAAAACTTGAAAGTAATATATAATATGGTTTATCCCAGTTCCTAGCAGGAGACAAAAGTAATTTTAGGGAGCAAAGAGGAGTAGAGTAGTGTTGCCCATCGGTGAGGTTCTTCCATCTTTGGAAGGCAATGCAACACCAATACCCATACTTGCTCAAAGATCACCTCCAACCACACAGGTAGCTGAGCCTAGTGGGGTGCTTGGGAAGTGGCAGTGGGAGAGCAGAGCCAGAAGCCAGTGAGCCCAGGAAGTCCACGTGGTCTTGAGCCTTGAAGCCAGAGCATTGGGACTGTAGCAGCCAGGAGAGGCTGGCATGGAACAAAGCCTCTAAGGACCCCAAGTAAAAATGAAAATCACAAAGGCCTTGATTAGTTCAGTTCTTAGCATTGTAGAAAACATAAATTTCCTTGTCTGTGCCATTTGGAAGGAGTCAGTTTATTCCTTCTATCTGACTGAGTAGGTCAAGGCAGGGGGAGAACATATGGTAGGGAACATAATCTGTGTAGACTCTGGAAACACACACCTTCTTCCTTCCTAGAGTACATATTTGGAGGAGACCCTCATTAGAAACTGGAAACAATATTCATTCTGTCTGGTCCTGCTCAGTTTATAGACTTTCCAGAATTAGTTAGGCAGCTTCCCTCTGTCAGGATAAACAGATGAGGAAGGGAGAGCGCTGAGGTAGTGGGCCCCTCGCCTATTTCAACAAGGGCCATCAATGGACATCTCCTTATTCACCAGATTCAGGATGAAGCAGTTAGCAGATGGCCTAAGGGCTATTCTGAAAGGCTTTTTTAAAGATTGTTTGAGATTGGTGAGGATCCACAGACCCTATGAAAAGTTAATCCTTTATTGTGTATCTACTAATTACCTGACAATGTAGGGGCAGGGGATAGATTAATAATAAATAAATGAGATCATTTCAAAAAGGAGAAAGTGCTCTGGAGAAAATAAAATATGGTGATGTTTTAGATAGGATGGGAGTAGTTATGTTTTAATAACAAACAACCCCCAAAATATCAGTGTGTTAACAAAGTTGTGTTTTCTGTGTTTTATTTTCTTACTCATGCGTTTATATACCACACATTGCCAGGGGCTCTGCTCCATGTTGCTCTCATGCCTGGACAATGCCAAGGGTAATGAGACTATACCATCACATCACTTCTATGTCCTGTTGGTCAACACTTGTCCCAGAGTCCTACCCACTTGTAAGGGTGTCAGGAAAGTACACTCTTCCCATGTGTCCCAAAGGAGAGGAGAGCCACAGATGAGCACACAAGACAGAGGGTCAGGGGAGGCACAGGGACTGATTAGGGTGGTCTAGCATTGCCGTTCCAAGGAGACAACATTTAAGCTGAGACTTGGAGGATAAGAATAAATCCACCATGGAAAGGGCAGGAAGAACACTTCAGGCAGAGGGGATAGCAAATGCAAAAGTTCCTTAGGTCAAAGCAAGTGTACAAGGAAATTAATGAAGGCCAGTTTGACAAGAGAACTGTGAGGGAGGGGGAGAGTGGTAGCCAGTGCAATCAGTGAAGCCAAATGATGAAGAACTTTGAGGGTCATGATAACAGACTTAGCTTTTATTCGATAGGTGCCCCAAACTCAAGTTCACTAATGTATCCTCTTTTTAATGAAAGCAAAAAGTTATGCTTATGTAACACTGACAGTAAAAATTCAGTTTTTGCTTTCCAGAATCTTCTGTGTCTCAGACTAAACTGAACCTTTACCTTTCTCATATTCACCTCAAGTTCACCTTTTTCTAAAACATTTGAAATACCGCAGAACATCGTGACAGGCCGTATAGTGTTTCCTGGAACTATTTACCTCAGTTCTGCGTTTTCTCAGGCCTCACGTCAAAGTCTTGATCAGCACCCAGATCTGTGCTCATAGCTGCTGACGGAACACACATTTTTTCAAAAGGCAAGAAACAAGGAAGCCACCATTCTGAGAAGAGAAAAAAAAAAAAGAAAAAAAAAGCTCTCCAGAGGAATATCTCTTCTCTATTAGAACCCGGTGTTTTTAGAATACAGCCAAATATAGAAAGCTCTACTCTTAAAGAAATTATCTAGATTGATTAATGTTCTAGTGTTTATTGAATTTCCGGAGTAGCTGGAAGGTCAAGGGAGGTCTTGAGATCTTTATCTTTCACGCTGTTTATGTTTAACAAAAATTTCTTCTAATCCAAAATATTGTCGTCTGGTCTCTGACAAAAATAACAATTTGATAAAAACATTTGATAAAATCTCTGTGAACCTCAGGTTTCTCATCCATAAAAATAGACATGACCAGTAATGGTAACAAAGCCAAACATTGAGATGAGAGGGCTGCTGCTGAGTGGGCCCAGCCTCCTTCTCACTTCAGGCCATGTTGACTATTTGGTGGAGGCACCGTGACTTTTCTCAGTGGTCTAGTGGAGAAGTGAACTCAGCCTAATGGCTTGCATGACACCAGGTGCTGCAGGCTGCTTCACAAAGGCCACTAACATGAACAGTGATTTGTCGAAAATTTGACTGAGCAGCTCTCCTGATAAGAATATATCGCAAAATAGTGACATTTTTGTTCAGACAACTCTGCTACAATATCTTTAATGTCTGCCCTGTAGTAAAGTATAATCATTAAATATGCAGACTTTGGAGTCAGTTAATCTGACATCCGGTCAGCTCACACACTCACTAGCTGTCGATTAACCTCTCTATGCTTTATTTTCCCTTGTTTGAAAATGGAGATAGTAGTGTTTGTTTAATCAGGTTATTGGAAAGATTATGGCATATTTCCTGTAAATCTGTCAGCACAGTACGTGATCCATGGTAAGTCTCAGTAAACATTAACTTCATCGTCATCATCATCATCAACCTTGAAGGTTGAAGAGTCACCACTTAAAAATCTACACATGACTTGGAAGTGTCGATTTTTCAGTTTCTAGCTATCAGGCTTAAATATTTAAGAATCATTCCAAAGAGTAGATTCAAACTAGGGAAGAAATACTGAAACTTCCTCCTGACACTCAGTCTTCAGCTTAAGAATTTCTTCCTCAGTTTTCAGTTTTTGTCCCTCTCTTTTTGTTTGTCCATGTGTTGGTTTTTTTCCTTTCCTAAGTTGAGATGGAGAATTTCTTCTATGTCAGAAACCCTTTGTATCTGAAGTTTGTAACTGGACAACTCTAAGCCTTCTTTTCTACTAATTCCAGCATTGCATAACACATGAAAACTGAAGTCAGATTCTACTTTCAAGATAATTATCTTATTCTTTATAAAAATTAATGTATTGTGAAAGTGTGTATAAACAATAGGTTTCCATTAAAATGTCAGCCATTATTATACTTATCGTTTCCTTAGATTCTTCAAATGTCATAAAACATTGTCACCCAAACTGTAAAGGTAACTGCGTTAACTAGTTTGACTAAAGTGAGGCCAGTTGTGGGTTTTACTCTGTTCTTTCATCTCCAACATGAACAGATTTTGGAACAGGTCATACAAACCAGAAGAGAAGCAATCAGCTACAGATGACAGCTAAAGAGCAGAGGTGCATAATTTACTCCAATGATGTCTTCCCCAAAACATAAATTCATAAAAATGCCTAAGTTTGCCATAGATGAATGTCAGTATGGCTCCTCTGGTTCAGTAGACAATAATCTCATAAGTAGCATATTCAGCTAAAATTAATTCTAAAAGTCCACAATTTATTCCAAAAGTATAAATCTGCTTTTACCTGAATTATTTATTCATGTAGTACTTTTTGCTAGAAAATAATGGTTTTATGTAAAATCCAAAATTACTAGGGATTCTTCAGAATTTTACATCTGGTATAGGGTTTAACACTTAAAGTGTGGCATAAAGAGAAAATGAAAGATGTAGAGGTTACCTGTGCTTATATTACTACTTCCATTTTTTCCTTCTCCTATTGCAACCACCTAATTTAGACCCTTCCCATGACAAGAGGGGGTTAATTGGAAAGGTTCCTAAACAGACTCCATGCCTTATATGTAAAATGCCAAACACATAGCATACACTCCATACATCTTCCTTTCTTCCCTCACACAACCCCTTCCAACTTCTGCATTCATTTGCTAGAATACTACTTTATCTGTTTGCTCTTTTTGCCTCTAAAAGAGCCAGTATAGCTAAAGTTATGTGTGTGTGTATAGTGAATATATTGAATATATATAATGTGTGTATATATATTTGCTATATATGATTATAAAAAATATATTCATATATAGTGAATATATATGTATACATATAATTACATTCACTATATATTCATATATGTGTATATATATTCATATTCTCACACACACACACACACACACAGAGTTGACCTTTGAACAATGCAGGAGTTGGGGCACCAATCCTACCCCCCTCCCAAACCCACCCCCACAGTTGAAAATTCACATCTAACTTTTGACTCCCTAAAAACTTAACTACTAATAACCTACTGTTGACCAGAAGCCTTATTAATACTATAAACAGTTGATTAACACATATTTTGTATGTAATGTGTATTATATACTAGACTCTTCAATAAAGTAAACTAGAGAAAAAAATGTTATTAAGAAAATCATGATTCTTGTTTTTAATTTTAAAAAAGAAAAAGAAAATCAGACGCAGGGTGTGGTAACTCACACTTGTAATCCTAGCACTTTAGGAGGCCAAGATGGGGGTATCACTTGAGCCCAGGAGTTCAAGACTAGCCTGGGCAACATAGTGGGAACCCCAACTCTTTAAAAAATATATGAAGAAAATCATGTGGAAGAGAAAATATATTTACTATTTATTAGGTGGAAGTGGATCCTCATGAAGATCATCATCATGATCGTCATGTTGAGTAGGCTGAGGAGGAGGAAGAGGAGGGCTTGATCTTGCCATATCAAGGGTAGCAGAGAATGAAGAAAATCCACAGGATTTTTAAAATAAATGTAGTCAGCCCTGGCCAGGCATGGTGGCTCACTCCTATAATCCCAGCACTTTGGGACACCAAGGCGGGTGGATCATGAGGTCAGTGGTTCAAGACCAACTTGGCCAATATGGTGAAACCCTTTGTCTACTAAAAATACAAAAAGTAGTCAGGTGTGGTGGCACATGCCTGTAATCCCAGCTACTTGGGAGGCTGAGGCAGAGAATTGCTTAAACCTGGGAGGCAGAGGTTGCAGTGAGCCGAGAACGCGCCACTGCACTCCAGCCTGGGTGACAGAGCAGGACTCTGTCTCAAATAAATAAATAAATAAATAAATAAATAAATAAATAAGTCAAGCCTACATATCCATGGGTTCCACATCCACAACCAAAGGCAGATCAAAAATACAGTATTCACAGAATGGGAAACTCATGGATATGGAAGGCCAGCTTTTCCTGTAGGCAGATTTCTCAGGTCAACTGCAGGACTTGTGGGACTTGAGTATGCAAGAATTCTGCTATTTGCAGAGAGATGGGGTCCTGGAACCAATCCCCTACAGATACCAAGAGATAATTGTATTCAATTTAGATTAGATAGAAAAGCATAACAGCTCTTTTGAAGAATAATAATGAGGCTTCAATTAATTAGAAAAAGTTATGTAGGAAAAAAAGTAATATAAGAATTTGATATTTATAATTAAAACAATCTAAAAGAGAAATAGACCAATATTTTCAACAAATATTATTCACAGAGGGTATCCATCTATAGTACATAAGATCACACAAACTGACGAGAAAAATTATCAATGTTCCAATAAACAAACTAGCAAGACACAAACAGTTAACTCTACAAGAGCAAATAAATAAATGAAAAATGATTAAGGTAGCTAGCAATAACAAAAATACAAATTAAACAATGAGACAGGTAAAAAACTGAAGAACACAGTTTGGAGTCAGACTTCGCCTCAGATCCTAGCTTAATCACCTTACCAGCCATAAGATCCTTGCAAGGTGTTTACGACTCCAAATTTTAGTTCCTTCCTAATAAACATATTAACCTCACATGATTGTTTGGAGGATTAAATGAAATAATCTTGTAAGATTTAAAATGTAAGGCTATATTCATATTGATTTCTAGTTTTATTTCTATATTTTATGTTTATCATTTGTGTCTTTAAAATTAAGTATATTTTATAGTTTTTGAATACGGTATTCTATATATGTTCATCAGGTCACTTGGTTAATTTTATAGTTCAAATTTTCTATATCCTTCTTATTTTTTTCCAGCCTATTTTATTTAAAAGAATGTTAGAATTTTTTTACTATGTTTTGGCTTTAACCATTTTTTTATGCAATTCTCTCCATTTGTGCTTATATAGTATCAGGACATGTAATTGATAAATGCAAATTTAGAATTGTTAAATCTTCCTGGCAAATTGAAACTGCTATTATTATGAAGTGTTATTCTTTATCTGTAGGGATGCTTGTTGCCTAAAAGTCTACTTTGTTTGGTATTAATATATTCATACCAGCTTTAAAAAAATAAATAATAATCTTGATGAAGTGCCTAAAACTTAATGCAAAGTAATTATTACTTAATAATTACTTAATAAATGGTTATTATGATTATTGCCACTATTATTATTACCGTGTAATTCTTAAGAAATAAACATTTTAAATTAACACTTAAATTGTCATTATATATTTCTCAAGATGGTGGTAAAATTTGTGTACCCATTTAATAACAACACCTTTTTATATTGGTCTAACTTTTGCTAAGTTCAAGTACAAAAATATTTATGTCATGGGAAAAACTACTTGTGAACCATATACCTGATAAGGAGTTAATATGCAAAATATATAAGAAATTCAGACAAACTCAATAGTAAGAAAACAAACCATTTAATAAATGAGCAAAGAATCTGAATAGATATGTCTAAAAACAAGACACACAAATGGCCAACAAACATATGAAAAAAATGTTCAACATCACTAATCATCAGACAAATGCAAATTAAAACCACAATAAGATATCACCTCATACCTGTTAGAATGGCCATTATCAAAAAGACAAAAGATAAGTCTTGATGAGGATGTGGAGGAAAGGGAACTCTTGCACACTGTAGTGGTAATGTAAATTAGTACAGCCATTGGGGAAAACAGTGTGAAGAGTCCTCAAAAAGTTAAATAGAGAATTATCATGTGATCCAGCAATCCCACTTCTGGGTATATATGTAAAGGAAATAAAATCAGTATGTCAAAGAGATAGCCATACTTCCATGTTTATTGCAGCATTATTCACAATAGCCAAGACATGAAGTCAGCCTAGGTGTCCATCAGGGGATGAATGGATAAAGAAAATGCGGTACAAATAAAGGAATACTAGTCAACCTTACAGCAGAAGAAAATCCTGTCATTTGTGACAACATGAATGAAATCAGAGGACATTACATTAAGTGAAATAAGCCAGGCACAGAAAGACAAATACAGGTATACCTTAATTTCTTATACTTTGCTTTTTTGTACTTTGCAGATAGTGGGTTTTTTACAAATTGAAGATTTGTGGCAACCCAGTGTGGAGCAGGTCTATTGGTACCATTTTTCCTACAGCGTGTGCTCACTCGTGTCTCTGTGTCATATTTTGGTAATTCTCAAAATATTTCAAGTGTTATTATTATTATTATATCTTTTATGGTGATCTGTGATCAGTGATCTTTGATTCTACAGTTGCTCTTGTTATTGTTTTGGGGTGCCGCAAATGGCACCTGTATAAAACGGTGAACTCATTAAATGTGTGTGCTCTGACTGGTCCACCAACCAGCTGATTCTGGTTTTTTAACCTCTTCTCAGGTCTCCCTATACCCTAAGATACAATAATATGGAAATTAGGCCAATTATTAACCCTACAATGACCTCTAAACTATTCAAGTGAAAGGAAGAGTCTCACAACTCTCACTTAAATCAAAAGCTATTAATAGAAATGATTAAGCTTAGTTATAAAGGCATGTCAAAAGCTGAGATCAGCCAAAAGCTAGGCCTCTTATGCCAAACAGTTAGCCAAGTTGTGAATGCAAATAAAAAGTTCTTGAAGGAAATGTATAATGCTACTCCAGTGAACACACAAATGCAAATAAAAAGTTCTTGAAGGAAATGTATAATGCTACTCTAGTGAACACACAAATGCAAATAAAAAGTTCTTGAAGGAAATGTATAATGCTACCCTAGTGAACACACAAATGATAAAAAAGCGGAAGAGTGTTATTGCTGATATGAAGAAAGTTTTAGAGGTCTGGATACAAGATCAAACCAGCCAACACATTCTCTTAAGCTAAAGCCTAATCCAGGGTAAGGCCTTAACTATCTTCAATTATAAGAAGGCTGAGAAAGAGATGAGGAAGCTACAAAAGAAAAGTTGGAACCTAGCAGAGGTTGGTTCATGAGGTTTAAGGAAAGAAGTTGTCTCCTTAACTTAAAAGTGCAAGGTAATGTAGCAAGTGTTAGTGGAAAAACTGCAGCACATTATCCAGAAGACCTAGCTAAAATCATTGCTAAAGGTGACTACACTAAACAACAGATTTTCAATGCAGATGAAACAGACTTCTATTGGAAGAAGATGTCATGTAGGATGTTAACAGCTAAACAGAAGTCAATACCTGGCTTCAAAGTTTCAAAGAATAATAATCTGACTCTCTTGTTGGGAGCTAATGCAGCTGGCGACTTTAGTTTGAAGCCAAGATTCATTTACTATTCCGAAATATCCTAGGGCCTTTAAGAATTATGCTAATTGTCTCTGCCTGTGCTCTATCAGTGAAGCAACAAGGCCTGGATGACAGCACAACTGTTTGCAGCAGGGTTTACTGAATATTTTAAGCCCACTGTTGAGACCTACTGCTCAGAAAAAAAGATTCATTTTAAAATATAAGTGCTTATTGACAAGGCTTTTTTAGTCACTCAAGAGCCTGATGAAAGCGTACAGGAAGACTAATGTTTTTACGCCTGCTAACCATTCTGCAGCCTGTGGATCAAGGAGTAATTTCAACTTTCAAGTAATATTATTTTAGAAATACATTTCACAAGGCTATAGCTACTATAGGTGATTCTGCTAATGGACCTGGGCAAAGTCAACTGAAAATCTTCTGGGAAGGATTCACTATTCTAGATGCCATTAACAACACTTATGATTCATGGGAGAAGGTCAAACTAACAACATTAATGGGAGTTTAGAAGAAGTTCATTCCAGCCCTCCTGGATGACTTTGAGGGGGTCCAAAAATTCAGTGGAGGAAGTAACTGCAGAGTTGGTAGAAATAGTAAGAGAACTAGAATTGGAAGTGAAGCCTGACGATGTGATTGAATTGCTGCAATTTTATGATAAAACTTGAATGGGTGAGGAGTTGCTTCTTCTGGATGAGCAAAGAAAGTAGTGTCTTTAGATGGCATCTACCCCTGATGAAGATCCTATGAACGTTGTTGAAATGACAGAAAAGGATTTATATATCACACAAATGTCATTGATAAAGTTTGATATGATTGACTCCTACTTTGAAAGTTCTGCTGTGGATAAAATGTTATCAAACAGCATTGCATGCTACAGAGAAATCTTTCGGGAAAAGAGGACTCAAACTTCATTACTGACTTACTTTAAGAAATTGCCACAGCCACCCCAACCTTTAGCAACCACCATCCTGATCAGTCAGCAGCCATCAACATCTAGGCAACAACCTCCACCAGCAAAAAGACGACAAACCACTAAAGGCTCAAATGATTGTTAGCGATTTTAGCAATAGCACAATAAAGTATTTTTATTTAAGATAAGTATATTGCTTTTTAAATATATTGTGTACACTGAATAAGCTATAGTAAAGTATAACTTTTATATGCACTGGAAGCCAGAAAATTCGTATGACTCACTTTATTGTGGTGGTGTAGAACAGAAATTGCAATATCTTCAAAGTGTGTCTGTACCACATAATCTCACTTGCATGTGGAATCTAAAAAGGTTGAACTCATAAAAACAGAGTAGAATGGTGACTACCAGGGGCTGGGGCAGTGTTGGCAGGATGAGCTGTTAGAGAGACATTGATCAAAGGATACAAAATTTCAGTGAGATAAGAGGAATAAGTTCAAGACTATATTGCACCACATAGGGACTATATTTAATAACAATGTATTGTTCTTGAAAACTGCTAAGGGAGCAGATTTGAAGTGTTCTCACCACAAAGAAATAATAAGAATGTGAGGTAATACATATGTTAGTAGCTTGATCTGGCCATTTCACAAAGTATATTGTACACAATAAATACATACAATTGTGTCCATTTAAATAAATAAGGGAAAAAGTTCATGTATATTTTGTGAATGTATCTTAGAGTAATAAAATAAAAGGTTGAGTTATTCATTTTATGATTATTTATAAAATTAAAGCAACAACATACAACATAATTTTTTTTAAGAAACGATGTCTTGCTATGTCGCCCAGCTGGACTTGAACTCCTGGGCTCAAGTGATCCTCCAGCCTCAGCCTCCCAGGTAACTGGGAATACAGCATAAGCCACGGTGACTGGTTCTGCAACAACATAGATATTCAACAATTCAAAAAGGTTAGCCAGGCATTGTGGTGTACACCTGTAGTCTCAGGTACTTGGGAGGCTGAGGCAAGAGGTTGCTTCAACCCAGGAGTTCAAGGCTGTGGAGAGCTACGATTGGGCCACTACACTCCAGCCTGGACAACAGAGTGAGGCCCTGTCTCTTAAAAAAAAAAAAAAAAGTATTAAACTTAGAACCATTAATGAATTAGCCATTAATGAATTAATGACATAGTTGAAAAAATATTGAATGTGGTAAAAGTAGGTGTTGGTGTGCGTGGTGCGATTTTGACTAGGAAAATGTTAATAGATATGAAAAGAGTAGGAGAGGGACATAAACACATGAACCTAAGGGTTCACAGGTCATAGAAAACAAAGTACCTTAGGTTGGATTCCCCCAAAACAGACCCTGGAGCAGAGCAAGGATTTATATGCAAATAATTGATTGAGGAAGTGCTCCCAGCAGACACTGGTAGAGGAGCAGGGGAAGCAGCCAAGAGTGGGGAAGGGGCCAAAGGAGATGTCACTTTACTCAAAGTCTCCCAGGGCAGTTTCAACCTGATCCTGCAGGGGAATTGTGAAATGTAAATTACACTCCACAGTTTCTCCTACTCAAGGAAAGAGGGCTGAACTTTCATATTCTGGCACCAGTCATCAGCCAACAGCTGCCTACTGCGGTGTGAGGCTGGGGAGAACTCCCAAGCACTCCAGGCTCCCAGTGCCTGTGACAATGTGGACCTCAGGTGACCAGAAGCGACAGCTCACAGAAACTGGAGGAGGGTGCACAAAAGCAGAAAGAAAAAAATTGAAGGGGATCTGGACAGAGTATTACTAGAATGAATATCATGAATTTTTCTTTTTTGACTTTATTTCAACCATACGTTTAAATCATACATAAATATTGTAAGAGGATTATACTTTCAGTAGCAGTCCATCGCTACAGCGTAAAATCCAAATGTGTTGGACTTACAGTCAATATTCACTATAATCAGCCTTACTTTTGAGGATATGCCGCCACCAACATGAGTGACCTCTTTGCAGACACGACCATTCTATCGATCCACCATTCGAGACACCACTTACACACACACCCCACATGCTCCTCTTCACACACTGCCATGGACTGGACCTCCTGGCCTTGGGATGCTTTGCCCACAAGCCACATCCTATCTCCCTTTCCTCACTCAGCACCTAAAGTAAGTAAAGATCCAAATGATCAAAATTGTGAGGCCTCTGAATTTGACTAGAACTCTGCGATGAGGTTCAAGATTCCATATTTGAGTATCTTAGAGGGTTGGGATTTGAGGTTATAAGTGATACTTCAGTCCGTTCTATGGATAAAATAAAATTCAGAAAGCAGCCTGGGGATGCAACTGCAATTTAGAATGTCACTTCTATGAGAAATCTCTAAATTTCAAGCATTTATTTAACAAATATCTTTAAGAAATGCCTCATTCATTTCAAGCATTTAAGAAATATCTTTAAGAAATGCTATATATATATATATATATATATGCTTAAATATCTTTAAGAAATGCTGTATATATAAATGCTATATATATATAAATGTTTTACATATACATATTATATATACAGAGAGAGAGAGAGAGACAGAGATTCACTAAGAAAATTAACCCCATATTTAAATAGTCTCAAAAGCCAGATATGGTGGCCCACGCCTGTAGTCCCAGCTACTCGGGAAGCTGAGACAGGAGGAACAGATGGCGGAGTTTTTGAGGCTGCAGTGAGTTACGATCACACCACTGCACTCCAGCCTAGATGACAGAGGGAGACCTTGTCAAGAAGAAAAGAAAAAAGGAAGGAAATGAAACAGTAGGAAAAAGGCTGAAGGAAATAGGGAATGGTACAAAATATGTAAATTTATTTAATTAAATGTATAATAAGGTTGCTTGTGGAGTTGTAATAGCATTGGGAAATGCTTATGCAATAATGTGTGGGAACGTCTCATATAAAATTTATTAAGTATATTTTCACTGCAATGAAATATTAAGTATATTTTCACTTGGTATATATCGGGGATTGGTTTCAGGACATGCATATACACACACCCCACCCCCCACAGCCCAAACCCCACTACCTCACCACCCCTAGCACACCAAAATCCATACATGCTCAAGTCCCACAGTTGGCCCTACTTATACAAAAGTCCATCATCTGTATACCCTGTTCTCACATCCCACAAATACTGTATTTTCAAACCATGTTCAGTTGAAAAAAACCCTCATATAAGTGGATCCATGCAGTTCAAGCCTATGTTGTCCAAGGGCCAACTGTGTCCAATTAAAATAAGAAGCATAACTTGAAGCCCACCTGTAGTTCCTTCCTTAAACATTTCTCTAGAGTTCTGCGGTCTCCGAACACCCTCTGGCTTTAAAATTCCACCATTAGATAGTTCTCTCCTATGTCTTGGAACATATCCCAGTGGCAAACCTGCTCATTCATCAATTCAAACACAGATATATCTAATAGGTGACAATTTTATGTGCCAAGCATAGTCCTGGGAGCTGAAGACACAAAATGAGTAAGGTTTGGTGCCTAAGTATCAGGGAATTTACAATCCAGCAAGGAGCGGCACACAGCCCAGAGCAGCACAGTAAATACAACGAGTTGACTGTATAATAGAGGTGTTAACAAGGTGGTCTGGAGGCTCAGCTCTGGCATACATCTGTTTGGTTATTTTCGCTCTGCTATATATCTGGTTATTTTCAGCAGAGTCTTGCTTCAGGAACTATTCAGAAAATAATTGTTGATTATTGATGGAAATTTAGATAAACTAAATTAATGCATTCATTTAACCGAGCAAATGATTCAGCTAGAATCTTCAGAATATCTAGTCACATTACCAACTTAATAGATAGCAATTGACTTTACTTCTATTAACATAACATGGAAAAACAGAGGGCAAGGAAAACATCAACGCATCTTACGGGACAAGAATTTTTAAACTGCAACTCCTCTCCCTTCAAATCAGAGGTTCTCAAAATTTTATGTGCATAAAAATGATCTGAAAGATTTATTAAAAATTAAGATACACCTGAGCCTCAAGAATAAGCACCTGAGGTTATTTAAAGGCAGTAATAGAAACATGTCTTAAAAATTCATAACTTTAAATTATTTAATAAATACATTTTGTGCAGATAATATTCTAAAATAATAGCTTTTAAAATAGCACCTTCATTAATGAAAACACTTTTACAAAATGCTCAAAGTAGAAAAAAAAGCTAAATATATATATATGCTGTGTAAGAAATATCATCACTGTATATACAGACTCAGTTATTAATTAAAGAACATTGAATCTACTACTTACATCTGTCAACATTACAAATTCTGTTTACTCTGTCACTTGTTAAGACAAAAGACACTATTATGAAATTGGATTTTTAGTATCTGAGTTGTAGCTCTAAGCTTAGCTGAAATTTATCTTTAAACATGGCATGTGTCAAATTTCCTTGCAGACATTCAGTTGGTGACAGGCACACCTAAAGTTCTACTGATTGATCATAAGTCAGACTCCTGAAGCAGCAAGCTATGGGGGAAAGAAAAAATGAAGTTTGTCATTAACTTGTGGGAACATGTTGCCTTCCTTCTAGCTGCCTGTAATCTACAAGTTAAGATTTACACGTGAAAACTGCAGCACTTTTGAAAATCTGCCACAGTAAAAAGAAGGAAAAATCCTAAGACAAAAGAAATTTTTCAAGTGGAAAATCAACCCCAATATGCAAGAGTATGAGCTGTGGTGTTGTCATAAAATCTAAGTTTGTTACACAAGATTTTTTAATTCATGTAACTGTTCCAGTGATAACAATGCAGGGGAAGCATCATGCACCAGGGAAAAAATAAGAACTGATTTCTTTTCTTTTGCGGGGGCAGGTGGTAGAGTTATTTATTTACTTATTTTTTGAGACGGAGTCTCGCTCTGTCACCCAGGCTGGAGTGCATTGGTGTGAACTCGGCTCACTGCAACCTCCACCTCCCCAGTTCAAGTGATTCTCCTGCCTCAGCCTTTTGAGTAGCTTGAACTACAGGTGTGTGCCACCACACTGGGCTAATTGTTTGTATTTTTAGTAGAGACGGGGTTTCCCCCTGTTAGCCAGGATGGTCTTGATCTCCTGACCTCGTGATCCACCCATCTCAGCCTCCTAAAGTGCTGGGATTACAGGCGAGAGCCACTGTGCCCGGTCCTATTTATTTTTTATTTCACTTTAAGTTCTGCAATATGTGTGCAGAATGTGCAGGTTTGTTACATAGGTATACATGTACCATGGTGGTTTGCTGCACGTATCAACCCATAATCTAGGTTTTAAGCCCCGTATGCATTAGTTATCTGTCCTAATGCTATCCCTCCCCTTGCCCCCCACTCCCCGACAGGCCCCAGTGTGTGATGTTCCCCTCCCTGTGTCCATGTGTTTTCACTGTTCAATTCCCACTTATGAGTGAAAGCATGCGGTGTTTGGTTTTCTGTTCCTGTGTTAGTTTGCTGAGAATGATGGCTTCCAGCTTCATCTATGTCCCTGCAAAGGACATGAATTCATTCTTTTTTATGGCTGCATAGTATTCCATGGTGTATATATGCCACATTTTCTTTATTCAGTCTATCATTGATGGGCATTTGGGTTGGTTCCAAGTCTTTGCTATTGTAAATAATGCTGCAATAAACATACATGTGCATGTGTCTTTATAGTAGAATAATTTGTAATCCTTTGGTTATACACCCAGTAATGGGATTGCTGGGTCAAATGGTATTTCTTGTTCTAGATCCTTGAGGAATCATCATACTGCCTTCCACAATGGTTGAACTAATTTACACTCCAACCAACAGTGTAAAAGCATTCCGATTTCTCCTCAGCCTCACCAGCACCTGTTGTTTCCTGACTTTTTAATAATCGCCATTCTAACTGGCGTGAGATGGTATCTCACTGTGGTTTTGATTTGCATTTCTCTAATGACCAGTGATGATGAGTTTTTTTTCATGTGTTTGTTGGCCGCATAAATATCTTCTTCTGAGATGTGAAAAGATCAGATTTCTAATGCCAGCTCCACCACCGATAAGCTCTGCAACCACTGATAAATCACAGAACTTCTCTGAACTTCAGTTTTCACATATATAAGATTCAGGGTCTGATCACTAGGTGGTCTCTAGTGTCCTTTCCAGTTTTATAATTCTAAAAAGCAAGAAAATAAGTCCCACAGTGAAATAAATTTCAAGCTCACAGAAGACTATGTGTTAACATTGGAAGATGTTCACGAGGTATTGGGACAACCGTATTGCTATTGCCTAGCAAGTCTTTGACTTCTATTAAGTGCTCAATTAACATTTGGTAGATAAGTAAATGAATGAACCAGTAAAATGACACAGGATAAGAAATACAGTTTAGTAGTTTAATTTATTTATGTTTCTATAAAATTTAGGATACTAAATCTTGGTCAGCCAATCAATAAGCACTCAATTTGACCTCTTGTTAAGAAAGGCTATAAATGAATCAAAGGCTCTGGTTGAAGAGATGAATGTCCACACACAAAAAAGTGATACGAACTGGGTACGAAATCCACATATGAGGATCAGCTGATAATCTGGTTACCAACCTCAGCACAAAGGAAAGCACAGAGCAAGATCCAATGAAGGCTTCCTGAGAAAATGTGTTGAGATCTCGAACCAGGTAAAGTTGAAAGGTTGGCAGATTAGGGCTTTGTGAAAGGGTTAAAAGAGAAAAGTCATTTTAATAATGAGAAAGCAGATTCACTTGACTAGGGACAAGACCTGAAAATAAATGAAGCTAATGCACGGCAAAAGGTTGTTAATGGGGGAATTTTAACACTGGACATTTTATCATCAGAAATAGGAAGGGTAGAAAAAATGTTCTACAGCTACACTGTCCAATACAGAAGTTACTAGCCACATGTGCTACTGAGTGACTGAGGTGTGTGGTCCAAACCGAGGTGTGCTGTAAGCGTAAAATACACACCAGATTTCAAAGAGTTGGTACCAAAAGAAAAGACAGCAGAGATGTAAAATATCTTATAAATATATTTTTCATCAGTTTGTTCATTTTAGGAAATTATATGTTGAAATAATAATATTTAGGATATGATGGGTTAAATAAAATGTACTGTTTAAATGATCTTCACATATATTTTTATATTCTTGTAAGGTGGTTACTAAAAATTTTAAATTATATATGTGACTCATATTATGTTTCTGTTGGACAGTGTTGCTCTAGACAGATTGTCCCAGCAACAGTCATCAGTAGTACATTGCTGTGCTAAGAGAATTCAGGAGATCAGCTGAAAGGTGAGGTTGTAGGTAAGAAAAGTAGGAAGAGAGGAATTAATGAATAAAACACAATAGAAAAGAAATCAACAGATGAAAGATATAACAATCACTATATATTCACAGATAAATTAATATATTAAAAGTTTCTAATCTCCTAACACCATGATGGCACCCAGGGTCACTGGTGCCTGACCCATGGCAGATGCCAATGTATTC
Source organism: Theropithecus gelada (assembly GCF_003255815.1). Taxonomy (NCBI): domain Eukaryota; kingdom Metazoa; phylum Chordata; class Mammalia; order Primates; family Cercopithecidae; genus Theropithecus; species Theropithecus gelada. The sequence continues at coordinate 22,187,387 of NC_037669.1, read as the reverse complement.
CTTTCTGATAGAGAGGCTCCTTTAACCAAAAGACTGGAAATTATAAGAGTTTCATTTGGGCAACATGGAAATGAGATGGAGTTCATCATTTGACTTGCCTGAGGACAGAGACTATTTAGTAAACATTTTTGTAACACTCACTGTGTTCCAGGCCCTCTTCTAAGCACGTTATATGTATTAATGCATTTCACCTAAGATAACAAAACTAGGAATGAAATTCAAGACTTTGGACATATTTAATACAATAAAATGTTTATGATGTCACAGACCTATAGATCCTGAACCAGAATAAACCTCAGAGATTTTCTGTCCAGTCCCCTGCTGTAGAAAGTACTTTACGCATGAGGCTGCTACAGCCAGGAGAGGTATGTGACCTCCCCCGGCCCCGGTGGGAACCAGATCTCGGGTTTCTGGCCACTTAGTGAGGTCATTGTCCCTCCGCAGCCAACCACACCTTATGGATTCATAGTTTTTCAGAGTTGAACGAAACATGTAAGATCATCTACACTAGTGATTCTCTGGGGATATCCACATTTATATCAATGACACTCCTGTTAATAACAGGTACTCACTGCTTCCTTACCCCACCTCTCTCTCTTTCTCCTACTACATAGGAACTCAACCAGAAGTTATGATGCAGCAAGTGAAAATCACTTAAATTGCTCAGCTGGACCACACCCCATTACCCTCTCTACTATTTCCTCTAGGGAGGAAGAAACAAGGCCCTCCCTTCCCTAGCAATAAGCAATAAGACCAGGCTGGCTTTCATACAATAAAATCCAATACATTTTATTTTATTAACTATGGCCAAAGTCTTGAATTTCATTTCTAGGTTTTATGCTAAATGCATTAATATATATATAAAGTGCTTAGAAGAGGGCCTGGAACATAGGAAGTGTTACAAAAAAGTTTACAAAACTGTTTCTTTGTCCACAATAATAGTAGCTGTCAACAGCTTTAGAGAGACACTTCATGAACCAAAGTCAAAAGGCTGAGGAAGACAACTCACCTAGGAGGATCCATCCCTGGAGTGCTCGGGAGAGGCTGGCACTATAGGCAGGAGATATTTCTCTGATCCAAGGCCCCTCTGGAGAAAGCCCCCACACTACCTCTGAGAAAGCTCTAGGAATCCCTCATGCCTGCCAGTCCTGCACTCTCTACCCTGAAGGCATGGACAATGAATGAGGATAAATGATCTTATCATCTTAACATTGACTCAAGTTCAGATGGACACTGATTACTAACTGGTGATGACCCTAGCATTCAATTCTCCGTGTTCACTGTTAATCATAACCATACAATGAAAAAGGGAACTGCCCAGGTAATACAACAAAACAAACTCTCTTTCTTGGTTATAAAATACACATTTTACAGCTTCTTTTCTATTTATAGCCTAATTAGCTCTTTAAAATACTCTGACTCAAATTACATTAGCAATTCACCTGGAAAGGGATTTCATTAACTGTGTGCTATTTTGATTAAAAATTACATTATCTCAATTGATTTTTTTTCATTTTTCCTTTTTTAATTTTTAATTTTTGTAGGTACATAGTAGGTGCATATATTTATGAGGTACAGGAGATGTTTCCCTAATTGACTTTTAAAAAGATAAAACCAAATCTCATGCTCTTGCTAAAGATGGGACCTATAGAAAATTTCTTTTCCAAAGTTTAGTGAGCTCCACTAATCAGGAATGAATTATCTTCCGCACTGGAAAAGTATAAATGTGGAGATAATCCCCTGTGTCAATCAAGATGCAGCCAGAAAATAGAAATCATACTATTTCGACCAGGAACAAATTCAATTGGAATTTTATAAGCATGCAATTGTTGCTTATAAGCAAAACATTTTTGGTTTTTTTATAAGCACACAATTCCTGACACTGAATTTGGAAGGAGCAAAATGCAAGCTCCTCCTTACATCGACTGGAGGAGCAAAAGCCAGGAAGAAGCTACATGTTTCAGGTCTGTGGCCTCAAAGAGGAAGAAAGCTGCTGCCACCCAAAATCAGGACCATGCAAGTAGCTACTACCAACTTCTCAGCTTCTTGCAGTTCCAAAATGGGTGAAATGGCAACCACTCGCATCTGGAAAGCCTACTCAATTGCCCACCACCATTTCCAACCTGTTTTGTGTTGCTATAAAGGAATGCCTGAGGCTCGGTAATTTATAAAGAAAAGGGGTGTATTTGGCTCATGGTTCTGATGGCTGGCATGTTCAACGCTGAGCAGCTGTATATGGTGGGGCCTCAGCCTGTTTCCACTCATGGTGAAAGGGAGCCAGGGTACGCAGAGATCACAAGGTGAGAGAGGAAGCAAGAGAGAAAGAGAGGTAAATGCCAAGTCATTTTTAACATCCACCTTTCCCTCCCCCTCACCCCAGCCCAGGGAGGGCATTCATCTATTCATGAGAGATCTGCCCCCATGACCCAAACATCACCCATTAGGCCCCACCTCCAACACTAGATCAAATTGCAACATGTATTTTGGAGGGGACAAGCATCCAAACCACAGCACCAGGGAACGAAAAAGAAAAGATATTCCCCTCTTCTACTTACCAAACCCATGTGAGAGCATCTCATAGGGATAGCCCTGCCAATTTGAAACTCTGCTAAGCAAGTGAGTCCAAGAAACATAATTCCCGGCTTCCAGCTACAGCAATACAATGGAGAGCTTACAGGGGTGTAAAGGTGCAAGTGTCAGTAAATAATTCTGATGCCAGAATTACCCCAGGAAGTAAGCAAACTTCCAAACTCCATCTTCGTCACAACAGAACCCAGGAAAATGCTTCTTTGGTCACTGAGACAATACTAAGATAACAAATTGCCTTTTAAGTACATGTAAGTCATCTCCCCAGATCTTTTGTGATCCCGGAAGATGAACTAATCTCTACCAACAAATGACAGAGAAACTAGCCAGAGCTAATATTACATAGTCCCCACCACTAAGACCCATGCTGAAGAGAACTTCATGTAAATGTTAATGGACTATTTCCTTCAATAATAAAAGTTACCCTTATAGCAGTATCAATAAAAAAGAGGATTTCCTCCTTGTAAGGCTCAATTCATTCCCTCCAAAGGTCTCAAGCAATATTTAGCTTTGTTTTTTGCACAGATGATCAAATAATAATGACAAATGACTTCATAACATTTCCAACATAACACTTTAGAGAAATATCACACTGCATTTCAACTTGAAGAATACTTATTTATCCCTCTCTGGTTTTACATTATGAACCTGTTTATATTCTTTCAGTTTCAGTTGAAAGTGACCTTTTAGATGGGGATTTTCCATACATGATTCCTTTTTCCGGAAGAAGAGTCAAAGTTTTTTCATTTACACCAAGTTATGAAAGGTTTCCTTTCCTCTAAAAACAAATTTTAAAAATAATTTTAAAGACCTTGTTTTCAAATCTTTCTTATCTTTAGTATCCTAATGAGGAAAAAAAAGCAAAAAATAAAGCTCTGTCAGCTGCAAAGTGCCATCTTTTAATATCTTAATAATTATTTCCTTCATCTGACTCTTTTAAGAATCTTTGAAACAATGTGACGAAAAATGCGTCCTTTGGATCTGAGAGTACATTTTCTCCCTAATGGAATAATGAATCTGCCTCCATGCCACAGTAATGACAACGAATGTATTTTACCAAGGAACATGTTATGCATATGAAATCTCACATAGAATCCCAAAGGGGGCATCATTTACAGGGAAGAGTTGTTGCAGAGTTGAGGCAGGAGTGGGAGGTTCACAGCCTGACCCTCACAAGAGTACTGGGGAGCATAATTTAGAGTCATTTAAACCACACAGCTCACACTCTTCCCTATCATCTTTGACACCTGGGTTTAGGATTACAAATGGATGACTTGCCCTTTAAGCTGCCTCCAGCCATTATAGCTAATGGCAGAAGACCTTTCCAGAGAGTCATTTCAGGAGCAACGTGCAGCCTGGGCTCCCCTGGGATAACAGACCATTAGACTGAGCAGACAACAATTCTGTGGTTCTTCTGGTCACAGACCTTCTGAGGATTCTAGTCCAGGGCTAGTCAGACCCGGTTGTTTGTGCATTTCTCTCGCTAATAGGTGAGAAAGAGCAGCAATGGCCTGAAGGCTACCTAATGCTTGTGGCTTGGTCAGCCCACCCCGATTCAGGGCATGGCAGGACTGGCCTTGGCTGTCAGCTAAGCTTACTGACCATTGACAATCAAGGCCCTGAGGAAATCTAGCTCACTATAAATGCAATGACAGATTTTGTCCTTTAATCCTTGCATATAAGCTATTACTTTGTATAGTATATTTCTTAGTACGTGCTCACCACATAAAGGAGAGATCTAGAGCCATACTGCTCTGTCACTTACAAGCTCTGTGACTTGTGTAAGTTAATGAACTTATCTAAGACGATTTCTTCACTGGCAATCTCAGGATGATAACAATAATACATACTTCATACATTTATTGAGGGGTTTAAGTGAAATAATGTGTAAAATGCTTAGCACAGAGGCTCCTGTGGTAAGCAGTGGCTAAATAATAGCTAGTTGTATTTTTACCATATAAAAGCTGTGTTTTTTATCATTTCTATTATTTATTTCTTAAAAAGCTATTGGATTGGAGTGTGTGTGTATGTGTGTGTACACACACAGCCAGATATGAAAAATACTGCATAAGTCATTTCTCTCATAGGGAAGACTAAAGTTAAGGGAAATTAAATGATCAATTAGAGTTGTCTTTTCCTAATATACCCTGTCAGTTATGATAAACATACAATTTGCTGGACTCTATTTACTGCATATGTCTGATTATTTAACAACCCATGTTGTATGGTCAGCATTATTTGTTACCAGAAGTCAGTGCTGGGTTAATCAGGGATTAACCTGTATGTACTAGCAATTGGATATGACATATGAAGATCTAGACTCTCCTAAAGTAAATAAACAAGTATTTACAACTGTAAAGTAACTTTTCTCATCTTTACACCTGTAAAACAGGTGCCTACGCATTCGATGATTTCCTTCAACCTCCAGGCCTAGAGTTTCTTTCAGTGATAACAGTGTTAAATCTTTATTATTTTGGGTCTTAGAAATGACTGTGATATTTTTAAATGAACAAAGTGAAAATAATTCAGGGAGATTATTTTCAGCAGATAACTGTCTACCCACCTATTTCACAAGAGGCTAGCCATGTCAAATTCTTAAGAAGATAAACACTATACCCTATTTTTACATGGAACCTTTCCCCCGTGATTATCAAACAAATTGATAACATTTCCCAGAAGCAAATATTGTATCTTTCTTCTATATCTGGCCTAGGAACTAAAGGATATACCCAAGGTCACACAAATCAAATTGCAGGGCCAGAAATAGGAGCCCTCTTTGGATTCCAACTCATGGTTCTCCCTATCACATACCTGAGCTAGTTCTTCACAGAGTGAAATGGGATGGAATTGGGGGTATGCCGAGTTGTCACTGAACAGTCTTCATTTTCTTCAAATCCCAGTTGGGGACATATGGATGCATAAAATTAGAATTGGCCTGACATAATTAAAACCAAATATTATTGGACACTTGACATTTTAATGTTCTAATGTAAATATTTGTTAAAGTGCCACCATAGGAGTACATATATAACTTCTTAAGATGACAGCTTTGAAAGATACCCCTCATAGGATATGGTATGCACACACACATACACACCCTCCCCAGCACACACACAGAGGTATATTCTGGTATGTTCATTCATTCAACAAAGATATTTTGAACCCTAGTGTATGCCAGGCTCTGAGCTAGGCACTGGGGCTATTACAGTGAGCAAAACAATAACGTTCCCAAGCTTCATAGAGTTTACATTCTAGGGAAGGAAACATGCAAACAAACAAGTAGAAGCATAAACTATATTCTCCCCAATGTAACATGTAGAAAAGAAGTCAGGGTTGTCCCAATGTTATGCAGCTGTGTGAGGATCAGAGTGCTTGTGCCTGGGGAGGGCTCTGGGCTCCATGTAGGGACAGGCCAGACCAGGCCAAAGGGAAAGCTCATGGTGAAATTCATCCTACTGGCTTCAAGGCAGAAGGCAATGTTAAGGCTGTGAGTATTGAGGGAAAAGGAGAGATGAGGGTTATGCCAGAAATATTCACAGTTCTAGAATACCCTATGCACTCCTGAAAGTAGTATTGTGAACGCCAGGAAAGGACTTTCTTATCTGGTGTGTGAAGAGTTCTGAGACTTCCTCTTGACTCTCAGTAAATCAGCCACATGTACTTTTTCTATAACCCATAGAGTTTTATAGCTCAGCAAACTTGCAAACACATCAAGGTTTTTGGTTTTTGGTTGGAAGTGTTTTTGCCCATACACATTTTTTCTTTTGTACCTCCTCTCATATCCTGCCATCAGCACCTAAACAGTTGATCTACAAGTAATACTAGTAAAGTCTAATGCAATAAAAAAGTGGGGGAGGGAAGGAAGTTAAGAATGGAGGGAAGGAGACAGAGAGATGTAGAGAGCGTTGTCAATGTGTGTAACTAAGTCAATGCAAATGATTGATGTAATGAATTATCTGCATCAACTTTAAACCTATTGTCTCCCACATCCAACCAACACATTGCTTTGGTTGCAGAGATCAGTTTAAAGAGCAGATGATTAAAATAATTAACCACACTTTATAGGTGAAGAAAGTTGATTTTAGGGAGTTGGTGTGGTTTATATTACGTTGAAGGAAACAAGGAAATCCACAGTAAGTCAACCTGAAACAGACTGAGTCATGAGAACCATGGTTTGCCAAGGTGATTACAGTATTCCTGAGGTATCTGAATACACTGAGGTCTATGATTTTTAAGCCACTTCATCATCATCCACTTAGAAAAGTGATGATATCAATCTGCATTGTTGCAACTATCTAAGTGTGCAAGCTTAGTCAATATGGAAGAAAACAACAACATAGTGTGTGACATATAACTGAAAAAAAAACAAAACAATAACCAAATTTTAGAAACAATTTTAAATCCCTGGAAATAAACAAAATAACCTATCAGTTAATGTCATATTCCATACCTGAAGTTCCAGGGACTTAGAGGTGTCTTGAGAAACTGTTTATCTATAACCTTGAAACCTTTAAGATTGAACATAATCCCAAATTCGTAACATCGTTGGTCAGGAAGTCTCCAGGGAAGCACTTTCATTCAGAATTAGTCCTGGAAACTTTATGCTCACTGTATCTTATGAAGTTTGAACCAAGTCTCAAGTCAATATGAAGTCAGAAAAGACAGCAGATCTAAGCTTCCTAACTGGTCCCCCAAATTGCCTCGTGTTCTTTAAGTTCCACAGTTTAACTAAATGGTGATGGGATCTTCCTAGGTATATGACTGAAATAGAAGAATTATTGGAAAAGGCTGCGTGCTAAAAACTCTTTGGCTTCTGCAAATCCAAAGCCCACCCTGCACCCCGCTCTGAGCTGCAGGGGTTTCCCCACTTGGCTGTATTCACAGTCTTCATCATCCTCTATCCTCTGGCTTCAGATGAGCTCAGCCAATGAGGAACCTGGGTACAAGCTAGAGGGAGATAGGCCTGCAGAGGTAACTCCTCTGCTCTGGCCTTTACTTGCTCTAGACTACCGCACTGCACAATCTCTTTTGGTTTTTCTCCCCCGTGCCCATAACTTTGTTAGTACTCCCTTTATTAAGTTCTCTTCAAATTATCCTGTTTGACAGTGTCACCTGTTCCCTACTCCTGACTCGTGGTACATTGTTTTTTTCCAAGAACAATTTGGACACTTGGACCTGTTCATTATATAGACTTCTCCCTTTAGAAGAAGAATGGATTCATGTGAATTGTTTACATGCTCAAACACACCTGGCTTGGTCTAACAAGTTTTAATATAAGTTTAGAAGAATTTGGTCAACACTGGAAATTCTATGCTTTCTTCAGAGTCTGATGATTTCAGGAGGAAAAAAAAACCTTTTTAACATTAAGTCTAATCTAAGCACATGGTTTAGCACTACTTCCACATGGAGGAAGCATTACTTAGTTGGCACCTGAGTATGTGTTCTTAAAATGCAAAACTGACTTATTTACCCACTTACATCAGTTAGGAACTCACTTTTTAAAAGTTCTGTCCTTTTATTGGTGATACTTCTTATAAAGTTTTAAAAAATTAATTATCAAAATTATTTTTTTCCACAGTGATGATGTGTTTGTCCTGACTCATTCATGGCCTCTTGCTTGGGTTTCCCTGTAAACAGGGGCAAAATATGCAAGATGTCTTATGGGGTTTAGCACTATAGCTATGACATAGACTTTTTAAAGATCGTTTACTCTGTACAAAATTCAGTGACTCAAATAGGAGACAAATTTGTGAGCTGGTCGCCTTTACCACCATGTTCAGGTCAAACAGGGTAAACTGTGGAGCCCAATGCACCAGTGATAATTCTATTATCACTATAATAATTCTATTATTATTACTCACCCAGTGGTAATAATAATAGAATTAGTAGTAATTACCATTAACGGAATACCCTGTATGTACCACATGTTGTGCATCTAAATTAGCCCTCACAACTACTCTGTAAAGTGCTATGGAAAGCACTATGGACACTGTGAACTTCTATGTGTTCCATTCTTAGATGATGAGTCAATTTGAGCAACGAATTCCTCTCATTGTGTCTGGGGTAGGATGAAGAGTTTATACATGACCTGAGTTAACCCAATCAATGAAGCAAAGGATTTATATTCCATACTGGAAGGTTGGAAATTTCTTTCTCTCTTCAGCTAGTCAGAACTAGAAAGCATTCATCTCTATTGCCACTGGCAACCACCTTATAATTACAAAGGGAAGCAGCTGGAGATGATGTCTATATCTGGCAAAGGAAAACGTGGAAATATCCTGTGTCACCAATGACATTTGAGCCACTGATTATTCTGCACCAGAAACCCACGCTATTTCTGGGTTTCCAATTAATTTACATGAGATAATAAACTTACCCATTGTTTAAGCCCATTTGAAACTGGGTTTTCTGAGACTAGGCTTCCTAACACAGATAGCTTTCCAAATGATGCGGATATTACTCTCTCCATTTCACAGAGGAGAAACGGATGCCTACAGATCCTAAGTCTCTTCCTCAGTGTCACGCAACTAACAAATTGCACTTACACAGTAAGACTCCAGGTCCTGCCTTTTGTCCTCAGTCACGTTTCCTCTCCAAATTAAGTACTAAAGCCCCTTAATTTCACAGCATGTGAACAGAATGCTTAATGGCCTCTTTTATGGGTAAAAATGCACTTGAAAAAGTGGAAGAGTTTTGCCATTCTATAGCTGTTTCTCTGTTAAAAGCAAAAGATAAGAGTTAAACAATAAGTCCATGGGTCAAGACTGATGCTATTAAATATATCAGCCATAACTTTAGAGTCTAAATATAGACCAAACTATAAAATGTTCTTGACGTCAACAGACGACTCAGTTATCAGTTGAGGTCACTTGACAACCTTCCCACAACTGCCTCACAGAGAAACCTATGCTTTTGTCAGGACCATAAAAACACTGGACCGCACAGGCAGTCAGCCACTAACTACACAATACACTAAATTCTTATAAACCGTGGATCATGAGACTATCTATGGACAATTCATATAATCTCATGACCTGAACATGAAATACATTCTGTAAAGACAGCATCCCTTGTCTTTTTAAATCTGCATTATCTGTTTTTAAGGCATTTCAGTTTGAACCTATGCTACTGAAAAAAATCTTCAAAGCTAACAGTTTCTGCCATTTGGTAAAAATTCAGTGAAATCCATTCAATTGTTTTCATAGCTAATTAGCTGTATCACATTACTGTTTATCTCGGCTCTAAAACATTGTCTGAAGGCATTTTCACAGCTTCATGTCACTAGGCATCTTTTCATCTGGAGTTTAACAGCAGCAACTACAAAAGAAGAATTGATCCCCTCTCTCCTCTCCCAGTGAACACTTGCCTCTGAGGCTTTTGCCTCTCTATAGTTACATTTAAAGTAAACAGATCCCTATGCAACAAGTGGTTCATTCAATGGGGAAAGAAAACCAGGCCCCAGTGTTTGTACTTAACTGGCCCATTAAAACCTTAAACTTAGATTTGAATCTAAGTGTATGTGCCATGTAAACATAACTTCTGGCACACCTGATGCAGCTCATGGATCTGATAGCTCATAAATTCTCCCCCCACTGAAGTTATGTCCAAAGGCCAGATACAGAAAGACATTTTATGTGTGTGTGAACAGATTATGGCTTTATAACTCACCAGCTTTGGAGCAGAGCCATAATTTATGGCATTCAGACAGTACAAACAAGGATAAAGAAATACTATTATTTTCACCATGGAGCATTGAGTAGAAAAGAAATATGAATGTTAACCCACCTGGCATCATTGTATTGCAAGATAGCTGGTTTATGTTCTGTGTGAAATGAGATTTTTTTAATGCTTTTAAGATATCAAAAGAAATTGCACAGACTTGTGGTACCTTGGGGGTTCTACCTGGTGGCTGGTATTATGGAGTGAACCACACACACAATAAAATAGTTTATAAAGTTTAGAAATTGCCTAATCCAATATATTAGGAACAATCAGATAAATGATATAGGTCCAGAGAAGTTAGGTGTATGAACGCCAGCCCACATAACACAAGGAAATTATTCTTGGGTCTAGGTAGACAAAATGTATTAGACTATTTCTAGCTTCCATTGTGTTGCAGAGATATGGCCTCTACATTCCAGAGCAGTTAACTGCTAGTCCCCAAGTCGAAGTAAACTCTGTCTGAACAAATTCTCTTGAAAAGATTGATCCTGACCTTACAGGCCTCTGTTTGTGTGTACATCTAAAAATAACCTGGAGAATTATACTGCTAAGAGGAAGGAAGATACGACACATTTTCTTCTGTTTTTAGCCTTTGCCTGCTTTTCTATAAGATAGCTTGATTTTTATATCGGTTCATAATGTCTATTTTTTGTTTTGTAGATATTTTTGCCAGTCCATCATTTGTCTTAACTTTGTTTATAGTATCATTTGCTCAATCAGAACTTTAAAAAAGCAAAATTTTAATCTAGTCAAATTTATGCATCTTTATTTATAGTTGAGAATGTCTTCTTCACACATGGTGAAACAAACTTTCTCTGAAATTTCTTTGAATATTTTCATTATGTTTTTCCATTTATGTCTTTAATCAATCTCAGGTGGTTTTTTGCATGAGCTGACATAAATAAATTTTCAAAAACATGAAAAGATGCCCCTCTCATCACATCTGAAAGGAAAATACAGCAATATGACATAACATTATGTTCAAATCAGAGTGGCAAAAATTGTACAGTAATCTTTGATGGTTAGCACGTATATAAAAAGGATTCCTGCATACTGCCACTTGGCCTGTGATTTGCTACAGCCTTTTTGAAATGTAATCTGACAACACATTGCATTTGAGAATCTAATTCTTAAAAATAAAAAAGCACTGATGTGTAATATAAAAAAAGAAGTTTAGTGCAGCTCTGTTTATTAACAGTAAAAATCGGCCAGGCACAGTGGCTCATGCCTGTAATCCCAGCACTTTGGGAGGCCGAGGTGGGTGGATCACCTGAGGTCAGGAGTTTGAGATCAGCCTGACCAACATGGCAAAACCCCCGTCTCTACTGAAAACACAAAAATTAGTCAGGCGTGGTGGTGCACACCTGTAATCCCAGCTACTTGAGAGGCTCAGGCAGGATAATCGCTTGAACTCAGGAGGCAGAGGTTGCAGTGAGCCAAGATTGTGCCACCGCACTCCAGCCTGGGCGACAGAGAAGACTTCATTTAAAAAAAAAAAAAAAAAAACCACAGTAAAAATTATCCATATGTCTGTCATTAGAAAGACTCCTGCACAGCCAGTTTATTTGGAAGGTGACTCCAAGAGGGGATCATGCGGCCAGGGAGAATGAGGCAGGGAAAATTGAAAAGCCCAATTAAAAATGGAAGTTGATCACTCCTGCAGGCAACAGTACTTGATTCTGCCACCTGAATAACTTACAGAATTGTCCACTGGCGGTCGGGAGGTGGGAGCACAGCCATTAGACAGAGACTCTAGAGAGAAAAAGCAAAACAACTCAAGCCACATACTTGAGTCAAGATGCTGTCAGCACAAGCTGATTCTACTTTCAGGTGGAACTGTCCCCTTCGAGTGTGGCTGACATCAGAGGTGGCCCAACCGGATATGTCATGAGGCTCCCAGTAGGTGAATGTTTGAATAAATTATGGTATATCAGTTATACAGAAAATTATGCAGCCACTTAAAAATGAGTGAGATACACATATATTGACCTAGAAAGATGTAATAATCTATTAGTAAAGTAAACTATGGTACACCCATTTTGTCATGTTTTCCTTTTTGAAAATTTTTTTATTTTAATTTTTGTGGGGACATAGTAGGTGTATATATTTTGTCATACTTTCCTTTCTAAAATTAAAAATGCTATGTGTGTTCTTATATATCTTTATATGAGTATAGAGGAATGTCTGAAAGGATAGAAACCAAATTGTTAACGTTTGTTTACTCAGAGGTAGAAAATGAAAGAGAAAATTATTAAACATTTCTTTATACACCTCTGCATTGTGTAAATTGCTGCCCCCAAATATTAATACATTATTTTGGGGCATTTTAATTATCTTTTTAAAAAAGGTAATTACTTGAGGGGCATTAAAATTCAACCGATTTACTCTATATCTCATAAGTACATACAATTATTCCATGTCAGCTAAAAATAAAAAATAAAACAAAAAAAAGTAAACCAACTTATCCCTATCTACAGCCTCATTCCCACTTGAGAACTTTCTATGGAAAGAAGTTCATTTCATTGCTGGACAGTCATAATTCTTAACTGCTAGTAGAAACCATTCTATTTCTGAGCCAAAACTGTCTTTCTTTCATTTGTTCTATTTCTGCTGTCTAGATTGTCATTGTTCGATATGGCCTCCAGATACATGGACTCTTAAGTATTTGAAGTGCAGCTAGTCCAAATTTAAATGGCTTTTGTGTGTAAAATACACAGCTCTATATAGATATTGACAGATTTTAAAGACTTAATATCTTGTATATGTATTATATAGTATATATACATGTTGTACACATACAGGTTTTGAAAACTTAGTAATTAAAAAGGGCATAAATATTTCATCATAATTGTATATTGGTTATATGTTGAAATGATAACATTTTGAATACATTGAGTTAAAATATTTTAAGATTAATTTCCTTTATTTTCTTTTACTTTTAAAATATGTCTGCTAGAAAGTTTAAGATTACATATGTGGCTTTTATTTTATTTCTATTGGACAGTGCTACTCTAGAAGAACATTATTTTTTCTTCATGGCAATTAATGTAGTCTTCACTTATCAGAGTTACACCTGCAGTTTCTTCAATCATTTACCAGCTATTATCTTGTTTCCTATGCCAGAAAGTATCTAACACATAATAAGCACTCAATAAAGATGTGCCACTGTAAGTTGAATAGTGCTTTGGAAGCTATGAGGAGGTGCTTTCCAGGGAAGAGCTGTCATCAGAGATGAATGTTCAGAGAGGACTTGGTGATTAAGAGGTCATTTGTGTTCTTGGAAGCAACGTGCTTTTCATATTAATATGTAGGACAGAAGTTAAACTGCATGAGATTATGAAATGAATGGGTAGTGATTAAGTGGAGGCTGTAAACAAATTCTTTGTTGGAAGAGACAGAAATGTTAGTTTAAGAGGTCCAGAGAAAGTTTTTTTAAATAAAGGCTTAAGTAGAATTTTTACAAGGAGAGATACAATTTCTGAACCTCACTCCATCATTACAACCATTCATCTCTCCTTTTTCTCTCTTATTGAGCTTGTAATAGCCAAACAATGTTCATGATGACATCAACAATTAGCAAGAGCTTGCCTGAAGATGGAAAATACCAAATAACTTTACATATTTTTCATGTGAGGTCACCTTTCCTAGTGGTATGGGTGATGCATTGCCCAAGCCAGGGGGCATGATGCACTTACAGAGTCCTGATTCGAGCTGGTGGATGTCAGCAATGGGAAGAGGTCAAGGAAGAGGTAAGACAAACAAACAGACAAAAAATAACGAGGATATAGGAAAATTGAAACCTTTGTGCACTTGGTGGGAATGTAAAATGGTGCAACTGTATGGAAAACAATATGCAGGTCCTTCAAAAAATTAAAATAGAATGACCACATGATCCAGCAATTTCACTTTTTGGTATTTACTCAAAGGAAATAGAATCAGTGTCTCAACAAGACATCTGCATGGCCTTGTTCATTACAGCATTATTCACAATAGCCAAGATATAGAAGCAACTGAAATATCCATCAACAGGTGAATGAACACCTAATTGTCCATCTATGCGTGAACGTATTTAAAAATGTGGTATACACAAACAATTGAATATTACTCAATCTAAAACAAAAGAAGGAAATTCTGTCATAAATGACAGCATGCATGAACCCTGAGGACATTAAGCTAAGCAACACAAGCCAGTCATAGAAGGACAAATACTGCATGATTCCATATATGAAGTGTCTAAAGTAGTCAAGCTCATAGAAGCAGAAAGTAGAATGGTGGTTGCCAGGAGCTGTTGGGAGAGAGAAATGAGCTGTTGCTGTTCAACTGGTACAAAGTTTCAGTTACGCAGTAAGAAAAAGTTATAGAGCTCTGCTGTAAAACATTGTGCTAGTTAACAATAGTGTACTGTTTGTACACCTAAGAATTTATGAGGGTGGTTATCGTGTTATATGTTTTTTACCATCATAAAAAAGAATATATTGGCTCCTTCATGAGTTAATCTATGGCTTTTTCCTGATGAAACTCATTGTTCAATGTCACCGGCATACAAGTATTCAAACTGACCATGTTGCTCAGTTCCTTGTAGTGGGCTTGAATAAAAACTTAGATCAAAAGATAAGCTTTAAAATATGCATAATAAATTTACAAACTAAAAGCTTAAAAAATCTGAAATTTAAGAGTTTTTTTCTGGTGTCTGGAGAGGATTATGAATTAAATATGAAACCATTTAGTATTTCCTTCTAATGCTAAAGTTTTGTCATAGCAACAATAAAGTAATTATTTTGTAGCAGCTAGAATTCCGCTTATGAGAAGAGGTGCTTTTGTTGAAAAAAAAAAAGTTTGATAAGCCTCATGGGCCTTGGCATTGGGTGGTGATAAAACTTTGTAGAAAGAGAGAAGTTGCTCGTGTAACTGAGAAAAACGTATTGGAAACTCAAAGGAGAATCTGGAAGAAGATATGGAAAATAGAGAAGGGAAAGAATGCAAATAAAATGATGGATTGCCACGTGTGATGCAACCCTTCCTGGAGCCCTCAAAATCTTTAGTAAAACCTAAAACAGAAAGTATGCAGTACTCATTACATTCCTGTGGAGTCTGGTAAGTTCAGCTGCATTTTAGAACCCTGACACGTTTATAAAATTATTATTTCTGAAATAAACCAGACATGTTATTCCTATCTTCTGTGTAAAACACCAAATTTATGGAAAAATGATTATCTCAATGATATGGGATCATGGCTTTTATTTTATCTAAATTAACCGGAAAAAAAAATGAAGAAAGGTAAATATTTGTATCTAAACTGTATAGATTGTCTACCATAACTCAATTACAGTATACTGTTCGTTTCCTCAGGTTTTTGTATATGTGTATGCTTTTAAGTTGACCCAAATGCTAACTAACTTTTAGACCTTTTTATGTGCAAATGTTTTTTGATATTCAAAATATCAAATTCATTTCCTTTTTCCGGACTATCAAAAAAAATTTACTTAGCAACCATCTCCAGTTGTGAAGCTCAGCTACCTCCCAGGGGAGGGAGTTCAAAGTCCAAAACCTCCAAGATGGGGCAGGTGGTGGGCAAAATGTAAAATAGATTGATGTTGGGAGCTTCCAGCTCACTTTTCCTCAACTCCCTCTTTTAACGTTTCTGCCCAAGACATTTCTTAATCATCTAATGTAGCTTAATTCTAAACCTTAAAGAAGAAACTTGCCTTATTAAACCAATTCAAGCTGAGAGATGTGATGGAAATAACTGAATTCTAAAGGAGATTACTGGACATGGGCAAGGCTAATCATAAAGAATGAATCATAAATAATACAATATCCACCACCAGGTGCAGGCAATGTGTGAAATATATATTGAGTAGACACCACACAGGTGACTGTCTGGTGTTCCCATGTCTTAGTCTAATCTTGATCCTTTGGACATCCCTCGTGTTTCAGAAATCATAAGAAAGGAAATATTTAGTTTTGAAGGGTCAGAATTTTCTAGAATAAACAAAGATGCCTCCTCATCTTTGGAACAATAAACCAACCAACAGAGTTCAGCTTTCTTGGGTTTCATCAGTGGAGAGCAAACTCCTGTGTATATCACGGATAACAAATTAGTTTGGTTCTATAATCAGCCTGCCAAGCAGGCAAAGCACCACAGTATCACAGAATATCTGAGCTGTTCCTGGAGAACAGAGGCTATGTCTTTACAAATCCAGGAAATGCTTTACCCCAGCAACACTCAATAACGTTTGCTGAACAGGTTATCTTAAGCATCATTTAGTAAAACTTTCCCTGCAGTGCAGGAATGAATTTCTGCTACAACATATAAAGATCTCCACTCAACTAGAAGTGTCATGAAAACAATGCTTTGCTCACCATTGTCTGTCAAAATATCAGACAAATACTAAGACCAAAAAGCAACAACAATTCTGAATGAATGAGTTTTTTAAAATATGCCCACTGTCCAGAACAATGGACCAATGGTAATGAGATTAAATTGAATAAATGCATATACACTATGACATATTCAAAGAAGCAGATGATTAAAGAATATAAACTAAAGAATAGGCTTGGAAGACATGACTGACTTCTTCATGTATCTGACAGGCTATCTTATGTAAAGGGGTTGGACTTAACTGTGTGGCTCCAGACTGCACAATAGAACCAAAGCGTTGAAGCTATAAGAAAATATATTTTAAAAGTTTTCTGATAATTAAACCTGACCAGTGGAAGACACTGTCATATTCTATTGTTGTAGTCCAGTTGTTGATTCTATGTGGTAAAACATCAAACTTTTTTTACTTAACATTTAGCTATGCATGCATAATTCCAAAGTATGAGTAAAAGTTCAAATTTTTGTCAAGTATCATAAATTGTAAAACATGAATTGAATTTTTTCTTTTCATCCACCTGCCTTAGTGTCATGCACTTGCAGACTTAATCCTCTCTCAACCTGTTGATTGGATATTCCCAGTGATGAGTCTGTCACTGTCTCCCAAAGCAATCCATTCCATCTCTAAACCACCATGACAATTTGGAAGTTTTTACCTACTGTGGTAGGCAGAATAATGACTCCCCCCAAAGATTCTATGTCTTCATTCCCAAAACCTGTGAATATGTTACCTTATATGGCAAAAGGAACTTTGCATGTCTGATTAGGTTAAGGATTTTGAGATGGGGAGATCACCCTTGGTTATCTGGATGGGCTCATATAACCATAGAGTCCTTATAAGAGGGTAACAGGACCTTCAGGGTCAGAGCGACTGGTGACGCTACATTGCTACACTGCTACACTGCTGGCTTTGAAGATGGAGGGAGAAGTCACAACCCAAGGAACGCAGGCAGTCTTGAGAAGCTGGGAAAGGCAAGGCAACACATTCTCCTCTAGAGCCTTCAGAAGAAATGCAACCCTGCCAACATCATTTTAGACCAGTAAGACCCGTTTCAGACTTCTGACCTCCAGAACTGTGTTGTTTTCAGCCACTAAGTTTGTGGTGATTTGTTTCAGCAACAAAAGGAAATTAATATATCTTCCATGGAACCAAAATGGCTCTTCCCAAAGCTTCCAATTATTGGTCTCTGGTTCATAGTGAGTAAACTTAACCCTTTCCATATGAGAACGCTTCAACTATTTGAAGACCAAAATCTTGGCCTTACTAATAAAACATTCCTTCTGCTTTTGCATCCTTAATTCCTTTTTTTACTTTTAAGTTCAGGGGTACATGTACAGGTTTGTTACATAGGTGAACTTGTGTCATGGGGGTCTCTTGTACAGATTATTTCATCACTCAAGTATTTTTTCTCGTCCTCTCCCTTCTCCCACCCTCCAGCCTCCGATAGGCCCCACTGAGTGTTGTTCCCCTCTATGTGTCCATATGTTCTCATCATTAGCTCCCACTTCTGAGAATATGCAATATTTGGTTTTCTGTTCCTGTGTTAATTTGCCTCCAGCTCCATTCATGTCCCTGCAAAGGACATGATCTCATTATTTTTAATGCTGCATAGTATTCTATGGTGTACATGTGTACATGTACTACATTTTCTTTATCCAGTCTATCACTTATGGATATTTAGGTTGATTCCATGTCTTTGCTATTGTGAATAGTGCTGCAATGAACATATGTGGTGCACGTGTCTTTACAATAGAATAATTTATATTCCTTTGGGTATATGTCCAGGAATGGGATTGTTGGGTCGAATGGTATTTCTGTCTTTAGGTCCTTGAGGAATTGCTACACTGTTTTCCACAACGGTTGAACTAATTTACACTCCCACCAGGCATCCTTTATTCCTTCATCCTTTTCCTGTATGGCTAGATTCCAACTTGATTCACTTTCCTATTCATTGTCTTCTGAAAAAGTCCCTTTCAGAACAGTGGCTTAGAACAGAATCTTGTTATCACAATGTCATCTGACCAGTACGATGGTAAAAATCTTTGCTGGCAGCAAACTTTGCTAACAAATATCATATTTAGTCCATCCTCTCATTTCCCTTTAACTTTTATTGAGCACAGATGCAGAATGTACTATACTAAGTGCCATGATGTTTAGTATCTTGGATTAAACACAAAACAAGTCATTCTTACCTTAGTAGAAAAGTTGTGTGAAGTTTCCTAAGACATAGCCATAGAAACAAATTCAAAATAAAATGAGTTTACAATACTCACGTACAATTATTTACACTTCCTCTTACTGAGAAATTAAACACCGTTTCGGTTTCTGATTCTTTGTAGATATGACCAATTTTTGTTCCTTCTTTTTATTTGTCATTCTTTCTGGAAAATTGTAAGATCTGCTTTTCATTCCCAGTGCTTTGCAATTTCACAATAGGATTTGGTCTATATTTTTTATTTTCTGTTGTTAAAATAAACACTTGGCAAAACATTTAATAAAATTTTATTATATTTTTTATAATTTTCTTTCTTTTATTTCCCTGTTTTCTATGAGATATTGATCCGCTTGGACTGTTTGCCTATTTTCTTCTTTTGTCCCTCACTTTCCACCTTCTGATTTTGGTTTGTTTGTCTTGTTGTTTTGTGTGTGTGTGAGGGTGTGTGGTTATTTTGATGTCTTAGAAATGTGCTGTATAGGTTTGCTAGGAGTGTCATAACAAAATACTACAGAATGGCTATTTTTAAAAAGAGAAATGTATATCCTGTGAGTCCTGGAGTCTAGAAGTCCAGCAGCATGGTGCCAGGAGAGTTGGTTTCTCTAAGTTTTCTCTCTTCCATTTGCAGGTAGCTGCCCTCTTGCTGCCTCTTGATGATCAACCCTCTATGAGGGACATACTTGATGTCTCTCTCTTGAGTATTAATCACCTCTTCCTAAATGGATACTAGTCATATTCGAGTAGGACTTACCTTAAGAGCCATATTTTAACTTAAGTACCTTTTTAAAGCCCTATCCCCAAATACAGTCACATTCCCAATACTGGAGATTAAGACTTCAATATGGCCAGGCACGGTGGCTCACGCCTGTAATCTCAGCACTTTGGGAGGCTGAGGTGGGCAGATTACAAGGTCAGGAGATCGAGACCATCCTGGTTAACACAGTGAAACCCTGCATCTACTAAAAATACAAAAAATTAGCCGGGCATGGTGGTGGGTGCCTGTAGTCCCAGCTACTCGGGAGGCTGAAGCAGGAGAATGGCGTGAACCCAGGAGGCAGAGCTTGCGGTGAGCCTGGCGACAGAGCAAGACTTCGCCTCAAAAAAAAAAAAGACTTCAATATATGAATTTGAGGTGGGACACAATTCAGTCTGTAACATTTACTCAAAAACTGTATCAATGTTTTGGTTTAATGTTTAATTTCTGCTGTCATCATTTCTATATTTGATGGTCTTTTTTATTCTCTTTTCATTTTTATAGTATCCTGTTCATGTCCATGGATTCATTATCTTCTCTTATCTATCTGAGAATCTTAGTTTGGATGTTTTTGTTTTTGTTTTTGTTTTTGTTTTCCTACATTGTCTTTGCTTCCTCTGAGTTCATTTCATGTTAAAGTGTTTTCTCAAATACGTAGACATCTTTGGCTGTTCATTCATTTAAGACCCTGAAAAGCTGATTAGAAGTTCTGTGAAAATACGTAAGACTAGACAGTGAACTTCACTGTAGGAAGCTCAGGCTACAAACTGGCTCATTTTGTCGGATCAAGGGAGAGGAGTGCATTATGAGGAGTGATGAGAAGTGGGCTGTGGCCATGGAGCACAAGGGTGAAAAATCATTGGAGATTTGCTTATAATGATTACAATGGGGGCCCTCAAGTCTCAACAAATTCCACATGAAGAAAGGTTCAACAGCAATGGTGTGGGATTGCTTTCTCATGTGGTTCAAAAAGATGAGGAGCTTCAAAAGATGAGGAGCTAGCTTAAACCAGCATAAAACTCACAGCCCAACACGAAAGTAGGAGGCAGAAGACTTGACTAGGCAGGAACATAGTGTGGGCTTCCCGATGTAGCAACCATACGGCAGGCAGCATCCTACGACAAACATTTTGTGCCACCCCATTCAAGCCATCACGTATGTATCACTGCCACTTTGACACTACTCTCTGTTACTCTCATGCAGGTGCAGTGGCAACAAGGGGAGATAGAGGAAAGAGCTTGTTCTCCATTACAATTAGTATTTTTATCATCAGAAGAAAAAAGAATAATTCCATCCATCCAATAAAACTGTCCCAAATGAAGGCTAGTCCAAATAACTTGCACTCAGTTTCAATAATATTTTGTATGTGTTTAAAAAAAAAACTTTTCCACTTGACTGTTCCATTAATGTGTTTTGTAAACTTTGAAACACTCTCTAAACCCTTATCAGAGCTGTTGCAGCAACTACTTCCTCCATCCCTTAAGAGCACTTGACCTTGCCCAGATCAACAAGCCGCAGAGCAAAAGACAGCTCTATTTCCTTGAAACCTCTTTATTTTTTTCTGCCACACAGTGAAAAAAAATGGCCTGAAGTATCATCTGAAAAAGCAGAACTGCCAAAATCCAAGGAAAAAAAAAAATCAGTAAAGCAATGGCTACCCCCAAGACTTTTCTCATGAAGCCTGTCTGCTTTGGGGAGAAGAGGAGGAATCCTGTGCTCAACCTGGCCGAATTCTTTCTTCAGGCAGTCCCCAGCCCTTCACTCCGCAGGTTTCTCAACCTGGAATTCCTTCTACCAGAAAAAAAAAAATCTTTGGTTTTGTGATTCGAAATGTAACTGAAAATGTCAATACCTGGAAATTACAAATTACATTTACTTTAAATCACATAAAAATGTGTCTGAGGATCCCTTCTTGAGTGAGAGGAAGGGAAAAGTTTGTCTTCTTTGCGTTTTATTTTATTTTGGAAAAAATATAAAAGAGGCAGGGAAATGGGTGGAGAGGACGAAGCTGGGAGCACTGAAAGTGTGCTGCTTTTCACATTTCAGCCACTTCACCATTCTGCCTGGGGCCCAGCCCAGCAAAAGGGCGTTTGTGCTCAGGCAGATACAGAGGAGTCTGACAAACAACCACTCAGAGTTCCTCAGAATCAGGAAACCAAAAAAGCAAAAGATGACAAATATTTTTACAGACCATACTTCAGCTTCATTCTTTTTAACACATTGCAATTAAGTAACGTTTATTGAGAGGCAGTAAGGGGTTGGTGTGTAAAATAAATCTTTTAAAGACAAACAGTTCACCTGTCTTACATTGTTTTTAAAAATACAGATTGTGAGATTTCAAATAACACTTTGAATTAAGACATACGGTTTTTTTCTGCTAACAAGAGCTTTGCAAAGAGCTTACTTCATTCAAAAGCAAGTTTAAGAGAATAAGGCCCCACTGAAATAAAGCCCTTATCAACGATAGAGGCTCTGAGAGCTTGCCTTAATTCCTGAAATGTCCATTGGAAATCACTCCTCAGAATTAAGAGACAGAAAGTATTATTAGCAGGCGTGTACATTATGAGAGAGACCTGCGGTCCTGTTCTATCTCTGGCACTTATAAGCTGCATGACGTTTACCCAACTTAATGACACTCTTGATGTTTCAGTCTCTCATTTGTAAAGAGGGATAGTAATACTTCCAAAACTGGTGTGACAATTAAATGAGATAATATATGAAACACACCATGCCAGGCACTCAATAAACCATATCTATCATTATTATTTATTAGACCACTGACTATGTTCAGTCCTTTAGGAACATGGCAATCTGATATGGGATCTGGGAAAGGAAAGGCTTAGCGGTAGGGATTTTGAAGGCCAGTCCTGATGAAGTCCTCTGTGAAGAGCTCTAAACAACCAGAGATCAGCTTGAGAACACTAAGGAAGAGAAAGAGGCGCTGGAGACCCAAGGACAGCGTGACCCAAAGCTGTCCCTGTGTCGTTCATTTGCTTAAATGCTCAGCATAATATTTCAAAAATAGTATTTTGGAAATATGCCAAATACTCCTCTTAAATATTTTTGATAGGCTGGGGACTAAATATAGGCTGTGAAGAGAGGGAGGAAATCCAATCAATTTTTTGGATCCTAACACTCCTTAAATTGTTCCTGACCACGGGCATGTGAAGAATGCTCCTTCAAAGCAAATTTGAATGCTACAAACAGTACTTATTTTCAGACTCAGAGAAATCTCAGTGGTCTTCCTTCCATCTCTCACTGAGACTAGACAATACTGTCAAAACTGACAGACAGATTGCCCTTGGAGTCCAAAGCACCAGCACATTCATGAGGACCAGCAAGTCTATATCACCAGCCTACATGAAGGAAAGAAGACGAGTTACAGCCTCTCACACACAAGCCTGGTGCTTAGAGGAAAGCAAAGGAAAGAGAGACACTGAAGAATTTAAACAGCAAGTGATTTTAAAGCAGGATAGCTGGCAAGGGATACAGGACTCTGAAAACTTACATTAAGGAATTGGAATTTCAAGTTTTACTATTCAGACAAATCAACTTTAGAGGCACAAATTCCCAGAAAACTCAGAATCATCCATGACAACCTTCAGGTCCTGTTTCTCCAGTGTAGTCACTGATGACATTTGTTTGTTCTTTCATCAAGCCTCTAGAATCTGCCCATTTCTTTCCACGACCACTGCCCAAATTCAGGTCCCCACATCCCCCACCCTTCCTTAAAATTCCCACCTACTCTCTCACATCCAAAGTTATCACAATCATTTCACAATGAATGCAAATTAAACCACAATGAAATACCTCAGCCAGAATAGCCATTATTAAAAAGTCAAAAAGCAATAGATGTTGATATGGATGTGATGAAAAGGGAACACTTATACATCGTTGGTGGGAATGTAAATTAGTACAACCTCTATGGAAAATAGTATGGAGATTTCTTAAAGAACTAAAAGTAGGTCTACCATTCGATCCAGCAATCTCGCTACTGGGTATCTATCCCAAGGAAAAGCCATTACATAAAAAAGACACCTGCACACATATGTTTATCACAGCATAATGTACAATTGCAAAGATGTGGAATCAACCTAAGTGCCCATCAGAGTGAACAAAGAAAATGTGGTACATACACGGAATATGACTCAGCCATAAAAAATAATTAAATAATGTCTTTTGCAGCAACTTGGATGGAACAGGAGACTATTATCCTAAGGGAAGTAACTCAGGAACAGAAAACCAAATACCACATGTTCTCATTCATAAGTGGTACCTAAGCTATGGGTATGCAAAGGCATACAGAGTAGTATGATGAACCTTGAAGACTTAGAAGTGGGGAGAGTGGGAGGTGGGGTGAGGGATGAAAAAACACCTACTGGGTACACTGGGTACAATGGATACTATTCAGGTGACAGGTGCACTAAAATCCCGGACTTCACCACTATACGATTCATCCATGTAAGCAAAAACCACTTTGTGCCCCTAAAATTAAAAAAAAAGTAACAATTATTTCATGGTTTTTTTCCAGTCTTCCTTCTCCTCTTTAGAGGAAAAGTCTTCTTTAAAAAAAAGTCTCTAAAAATCCTCCTATATGAGAAATTGTAGCAGGATTCTCAACTAGAACCCAAGAAGTATTTACCTTAGAACATTTCGAAGACTGCTGAGGTGGCCCTAAGGGGACTGGGAGGAGGGAGGTTGACTGGCATGAGGAATTGAAAATAACTCTTGTAAAATCACTTATCCTCAGAGAAGAGAGGCATTCACATAAAAGCTTGGCCTTCTAATAAAGCTTCAGTGTTAGGAGGGAGAGCAGGCTTTTGGTGTGAAATCCATTAGTCAAATTTTCCTCTGGCCCAGGCCCCAAGAACTCACAATTAGGTCCCCAAGAAGAAAGTGGTTGAAAATACAAACTAAAACAATTAATGTTAATATAAAGACAGAAAATAGATTCTTGACACATCAGGGAAGGAAACGAAGTGGTTTTGGCGCACTGTGGATTGGCCCAGAGAATGGCACTGGCTCTATAAAACGTCTAGCCTTGGTGGCAGGAGGTGGAAGCTGGCAGTGGTAGGAGGGAATTTCCCAACTTCCCAAAGTCATCAAAATGTTCTTGGCACCTTTGCATTGGCCTTACCAGGATGAGCAATCCCAGTCCCAGCAAAGGGTCATGAACAGCCAAGGCGAAGATGAACAAGGCAAGCTTTGTGTGTGAGCAAAGAATGCTGTGCTTATCAGCATGTGTGAGACAATCCTGGGCACTCTACAAATTCGGGAGAATTTCTTTGAACGGAACTTACAAGGCCCATGTAAGAGGCTGGGGACATTTATGCTGCTGTTGTGGTCCCCTTTTCACCTTCAGGTTGGGATGGCCTGGGAAAATGTGGTATTAATCATAGAACAGTTCACCAGGGAAAAGAAATTAATATTTGTTAATGCCTGCAATATGTTAAGTACTATGATAGATACCTTCACATATATCTCCTTTAATCTTTAAAATAACTATAAACCAGGGGCTTTTCCCATCGTTTTAATTAAAGATAAAGAAACTGAGATTCAGGCTGGTTAAACCTACTCAGAATCACATAGCCAGCCAGGATTGCACCTGGCTCACCTGAACGTAGGGTCTTTGTTTTTATTATTATACTTGCACTTGTGTGGGAAAAGCATCTTCCTCAATCACTGCTACCAAATGGACAACATCAGAACATGACTGATTCACCACCATTCTACATTAAGTATTATGTCCTGAAAATGCTCTGTTTGCAGCACAACAGATGACTAAATATAAACAAAACCAAACTTGGGGACCCATTATGTTATTTCCACAAAACATTTTATCTGCAGGAAAGAAATCAGAGCAAAAGACAACAGTTGGCAGGTCCCGGTCCCAGTGACAGCTGTGAATTGTCTTATCTACACCATCAGCGAAATTGTAGAAGAGTTGCATTATAGCAAATGAGAATGAAATTAACTTGGCCTTGTGCTTATGCAAGCTTCTTGTTAGTGTTCTGCATCTGGGATTCTTGTGTCCACTGGAGACACAATCTGTTCCATTGCATTAAGCATTCTTTGACCTTAGGGAAATAAATCCTATTTGAGACAAGCACATATTTGAGTAATCCCAGGATTTACCCACTAATATCTATGCTGCATTGATGTGGGAACACTCCTAAAGTCAACAAAATTGTGTTTTTCTGTGTGAAGTGTGCATAGAAAAGAAAACCAGTGGGCATTTCAGTGGAAGAAATAAAGAGAAAATGAAGAGGTTGAAGAAAGAGATGTTGGTCCCTTAGATATCTCAGAGACATCTCAAACTTCTCTCAGTCTAAGCTAAACTCCTCATCTTGTCCACCAGATCTTGTTCCTCTTCCTGGGTGTATTGTCTCAGTAAATGGCTCCAACATTCACCCAGTTGTCCAATCCTGAAACCAAGCATTGAAAGTGCCTTCTCTCTCCCTTTGTACTCACATCAAGTCATTCAGAGTCCTCTTGTTCCTACCATCTAGTTATTTCTCAATCCTACCCTTTGACTTCAGTCCCACTCACACTACATGAATTAAAGTCACTGTTATGTCTTTTCTGATTCGCAGAAAATTTTTCCAACTGGTGTCTGCCCAACCTGTGTTTATCCGCATTAAACCATTCTCCAAAACACATCAAGGGGAGTATCCTTATTTGTATTTTAATTATGATAAAATACACATAACACAAAAGTAACATCTTAACCATTTTTAAGCATGCATTTCAGTCTACAGCCATACCACTTGTGACTGGCTTATTTCACTTAGCATAATGTCCTCAAGATTCATCCATGTTGTAGCATGTATCAGAATTGCTATTCTTTTTAAAGGCTGAATAATAGTCCATTGTATGTATATATCAGACTTTCTTTATCCATTGATTCATTTATAGATATTTAGGTTGCTCTCATTTTGGTTTTGATTTGCATTTTCCTCATGATTGGTGATGTTGAGTATCTTTTCACGTGCTTCATCAGCCATTTATCTATCTTCTTTGGAGAAATGTCTAATCAAGTCCTGTGCTCATGTTTTAAATTGGGTGTTTGTGGGTTTTTCTCATATTAAGGGTAGTATATCACATTTGTCTTCCACCATGATTTTTTATTTCTAAATATAGTTTTATCAGATTTTTTATAAGTTAAGGCCATATTGAAAATGCATAAAAGTACATTGTTCCTTTTATCAATATGAAATGGCAACCTGTTTCTTTTAACGCATTTTGCCCTGAATTTTATTACTCATAATTCTAATATTGCTATACTAGATACTTGCTGTTGCTGTTAGTAATTGCCTGGCATATCTTTCTTCTTCCTTGAGTTTTCAAACTCTCGGGGATATTTTAAATTGAGTCTCTTTTCACCACAATATAGCTAGATTTTTTTAAAGATCTTTTTTAAAAGATCTCATAGTATTTTTTTTTTTTTTTTGAGTCGCCCAGGCTGGAGTGCAGTGGTGCAATCTTGGCTCACTGCAAGCTCCGCCTCCCGGGTTCACACCATTCTCCTGCCTCAGCCTCCTGAGTAGCTGGGACTACAGGCAACCGCCACCATGCCCAGCTAATTTTTCATATTTTTAGTAGAGATGGGGTTTCACGCTGTTAGCCAGGATGGTCTCGATCTCCTGACCTCATGATCCACCTGCCTCGGCCTCCCAAAGTGCTGGGATTATAGGTGTGAGCCACCATGCCCAGCCTACAAGATCTGATAGTATCTTTTTAAAAAGATCTTATAAAACAAATATCTTATTCAAAAAACTTGATGGCAAGGATACAGATATGACCAGGAAAGAAGGGCCCTACTACTCTTACAGGGGCAATCAACCTGTCCACATTTACTGTGATTACTGTCACATGTATGCTTGTCTCTAATAAATTATTTTGTATTTCCTCCTTACTATGCTTTCTGTTTGTTTCTGTTCTTTCTTTTTTGATAAATTCTGTTATATTAGTCTAGTTTACTTTGTTACATATATTTGTGTTGAATATCTTGAAAAGGACAGTTATATATTTAATGAAATTTTAGTCCCAGCTTGTTACTAAATGCATCTTTCTCCTATTGCTTGTTAAATCAATAAATATTTTAATTCACTAATATGTTTTAACAACTTATTTGCTTATCATTATTTCTTGCTGGAGTATATACTTTAGAAGCTTTTTCATCAAGGGTGTATGTGTGACAAATTCCAGTTATTCTTATAATCTGAAAAGATTTTTTTTTTTTTTTTTTTTTTTTTTTTTTTTTTTTTTTGAGACGGAGTCTTGCTCTGTCGCCCAGGTTGGAGTGCAGTGGCGCGATCTCGGCTCACCACAACCTACGCCTCCTAGGTTCAAACAATTCTCCTGCCTCAGCCTCTCAAGTAGCTGGGATTACAGGCGTGCACCACCACACCCGGCTAATTTTTGTATTTTTGGTAGAGATGAGGTTTCACCACGTTGCTCAGGCTGGTCTCCAACTGACCTCATGATCTGCCCACCTCAGCCTCCAGAAGTGCTGGAATTACAGGCGTGAGCCACCACGCCCGGCCAAAGATCTTTAACCCTAATTTCTGATGCACGATTTAGAATAATAAATATTTCTGTATTAAAGGATGTTATTCTCTGAGTATTTTAGATATTGCCCTGTTGTTTTATGGCATCTAATATTGCTAATAGAAAACATGACATTATTTTAATGTTTATTCTTTTACTCTGTATCGGGGTCCCCAACCCCCAGGCCACAGACCTGTAGGAACCAGGGCACACAGCAGGAGGCGAGCAGCAGGTGAGCCAGCAAAGCCTCATCTGTATTTATAGCTGCTCTCCAATGCTTGCATTACCACCTAAGCTCTGCCTCCTGTCAGATCAGTGGAGGCATTAGATTCTCATAGGAGCACAAATCCTATTGTGAACTGTGTATGTGAGTGATCCAAGTTGCACACTCCTTATGAGAATCTAATGCCTGAAGATCTGTCACTGTCTCCCATCACCCCCAGATGGGACCATCTAGTTGCAGGAAAACAAGCTCAGGGCTCCCACTGGTTCAACATTATAGTGAGTTGTATAATTATTTCATTATATATTGCAATGTAATAATAATAGAAATAAAGTAAAATAAATGTTAAAGCACTTGAATCATCCCATAAGCATCCCCTCCCCCATCTATGGAAAAATTGTCTTCCATGAAACCTGTCCCTGGTGCCAAAAAGGTTGGGAACTGCTGATCAATATCATATCTCTGACAGAATTTAGTGGTGCTCTCATTGTATCTAATGTTCCAAAGTTTGAGCATAATATCTATGAACAAATTTTTTTGCCTCTTTATTACTTCATGGGATTTTTTTCAACTCAATGATTCATATCTCTATTTCCTTCTGGAAAATTCTCATTCATATAATGGCCATTCAAAATTCTCTCCTATGTATTTTATTAAATGTATACTGAATCTTCTGAATCAATTCTCATGATCTCTTAACCTTTCTTTGCTATTTCTCTTCTCTGTTTCTTCGTGCTGTGTTCTAAGAGACTTCATTAGGTTGATCTTCAAGTTTGGTAATTTGTTTTCCAGCTTATTCTACAGTTGCCATTTCCTACTTTGTCTCTTGGATAATCACATTTTTTTTTAAAGTTCTTTATTTATTCCTGCATTAGTTATAACTGCTCAAGTATCAGTTACTCTATTTATGGTGTTTGTTGTCTATCTTTAATGATGTTGCTCTTCCTCAAATACTTTCTAATTCTCTTACACTCATCTTTCGCAGGTTTCTCCTACATGCATTCTGGGTTGTGACAGTCTCCTGATACGTGTTCCTTCAGTTGCCTCATCCCCAGCTCTGTATCAGAGAGACCTCCAGACCAGGCTGAGACCAGGTACACAAAGGATTGCATCATTTCCAGACAGTTTGTACTTTCCCTCCTTAGACACTCTTAGCATGAGGCATTTTTTAAAAATCAGTAGAGATCAATCTCTCTAATCCAAGATGACTAGTGTCCTTATGGAAGAAATGGCATCTGAAGAAGCAAAGACACACACAGAGAAAAGGCAGTGTGAGGACACAGAGAGAACGTCATCTACCAACCAAGGAGTGTCTGAGACCACCAGAGGCTAGGAAAGAGGCATGGAACAGATGATCCCTCACAGCCCTCAGAAAGAACCAACCCTGCTGACACCTTGGTCTTGGACTTCTAGCCTTCAGAACTGCAAGGCAATAAATTTCTGTCATTTAAGCCACCCACAAAATTTCTGTTGTGGTACTTTGTTTCTGTGTGGCAGAGGAACTCTGGACCCTGCTGAGAACAGGCAGCCCCTCTCAGCCCCTAGCCATGGGCAGACAGAATGGTGTCAGCCCTGCCTCCAAATGTTGAAAGGCTCCGGTTCCACAATCCCAGTGCCCTAGAAGCCCAGTGGATTTAGGCCCTTATTACTATCATGGATTCCTGTCTATTTCTTCTCCCCTCACTTTTTGGCAAGCTTCTGGATTTCTGATTTTTATTTCCCTTTTCTTATTTTCAAGCATGAGATGTATTTAGTAATACAATTTTAATATACTGATATCAACTCCATATGATAGAGTGGAAAGGGAGATATCTGCCTGCGTTCAACTTGCCATCTTCAGGTAAATGGAATGACCAGTCCAAGCACAAATCTGGCTGCTCTTTCCAGTATGAGTCCCTTCACTGCTCCCATATGCTTTTGAATAAGTCAAAAGATGTATTTATGGCTTCAAAGATTATACGGCCTAGATTCTGCCAACCTTTTCTGACTCATCTCTCACTGTTTCCTAACTTACAGTCTAAGACACAGTCATGAATTTCATCTCCAGGCTTCATGTGTTTTTCTCTCTGTGTGGAACACTTTTCTCCATTCATTTTAGGTCTCAACAAACCTAGGAGTCAATTCCTCCAGGAAGCTCTGTACAACAAACAAAAATCAGATTAGGCGTCCCTCCTAAGAGTAGCCTTAGCTCCCCTTGTAGTTATTCCATTACAGCCCTTACCACTCTGTCCTTGATATCCAGATTGCATGACTGTTACTCACTCTGGACTGGGCACTCCATGAGGGCTAGGGCCATTCATGCCTCAGTGGCCAGCACAGTGACTGGCTCATGGTAGGAATTCAGTGTGTTTTAATAAATAAAACATGCATGCTGCCAAGAAAGAAAGTTGGAGAGAGAGTTAGGGAAGACATTAGGAAGAATTGAAGGGAAAAAAGATCTGGAGGCTCAAAAGGGTCTCAGACAATTGCCTTTATTAATGAAAAGTCATCTTTTTTGTTAAAAGACTTTGAGATCCATCTGCCATTGCTTTACCCCAGCTGCTCTCTCTCTTGCTCACTCTCAGTTTTCAAAGAATGCATTTCTTTTTCACTGGATTTCTCAACTCAATCATTTTGTTAGGGCTGCCATAACAAAGTACCACAACAGAAATCTTGTGCATGGCTTAAATGACAGAAATTTATTGCCTTGCAGTTCTGAAGGCTAGAAGTCCAAGACCAAGGTGTCAGCAGGGTTGGTTCTTTCTGAAGGCTGCAAGGGATCATCTGTTCCATGCCTCTTTCCTAGCCTCTGGTGGTCTCAGACACTCCTTGGCTGGTACATTATGTTCTCTCTGTGTCCTCACATTGCCTTTTCTCTGCATGTGTTTCTGCCTCTTCAGATGCCATTTCTTCCATAAGGACATTAGTCATCTTGGATTAGAGAGATTAGTCTCTACCAATTTTTTTTAAATGCCTCATGCTAAGAGTGTCTAAGGAGGGAAAATGCAAACTGTTTTATTGCTGAAATTACCTTCAACAGAAATAATTTTGATGGCACGTGAGTCACTTCAACACACTTGCTTTCTACAAAGTTGCTGTCTGCAAGAGGAACAATGGAAATATAAAAACCCTGGTGATATATTCTATTACCATGTCAATGATAAATCTTGATAAACTGGGTTTGGCTTGTCTGAAAGCTAAAGAAAGAACTACTTTTAAGTACAGTTTCCTTCACAAATAACAGCCATTTAAGTATTTATGTCAGTATCTATTCTCTAGAAACAGGTTTTGTCAAATAAACAGAAAAAAATTACTTTCAACTGTTACATTTTAGAATTCAATTACAGTGCCCTTGATTTTGAAGTCAGTAATGTACTGGGTTGCTGATCTTGGCACTGTACATTCCAGCTATTGTTATTCTACAGCTTTGCCAACCAAAATGAACACTTCATTCACCTATTAGTATTTTTCAGCAATAATGGAGATACAAATTTACCCAAAGCAGATGACTTTTTGCTTAATTGCTAATGGAGTAGAGTATTATGTTGATAGTCAAAAAAAAAAAATTATCCTTCAAGATCCAAAGGTAATAAACCTGGGAGAGACTGGTTGGGTTCAAGAATAATCTAAAATTTTAGATCAGGATCCAGGTGAATTCAAAGTATCACATCACCTCCCTTTTTCCCCCTCTTGGCCTTCCCCAGACTTAATTTACTCTCCCCAGCATGTGACTCCTGAGTATATACCATAAGCCCAGGTCGGACTTTCCTTCTCAGCCTTCACCATGAGGACCAGCTCCTAGCAAGATCTCTAACCTCCCATTTCAAAGTCACATACCAGGAAATAACAGAAAGATTTATTCGCATTGAGATGTAATAAAGTACCGATAAGTTAAATATATTATAAAAGAGACTCAAGCCTAGGTCAAAGAAGTGAAGAAATTCTTTTTGGAATTTTAAGTCAAGCGGAGGCGGTTGTTTGGAGAGTTGGAATTCCCAAGAACCCTAAAAGTCATGCACTTTTTCTACATGTTAGGTTAAAACTTACCTATTTTCAAGAGGATTTCCCCCCCCCCCCCTGCTTCAGATATATGGCCTGTACAATGATTACTTGGAGCACTAGGCTTATCTCTGCTGACACAGAAAGAAGCTCAACTTACTTGGTAGATTTTCATCAGTACTGTAACTGTGGCCCATGAGACATAAAATAAAATATAAAACAGGGGAAAGGGATTTGATTAGTGCTACTCCCACAAAAAGGAAAATGTTACAAAGAGGAAAGAGGAGAGCAAAATTCAAATAACTCTAGTCACATGGCAAAAAAATAAAAAAATATATTAGCTGCAACCTGGACAGAGGGTACCCAATTTGATTTACCCAAGTAAAGTGATTTCAAAAAGGTTGCAGAGACAACCAGATATTACTTTTGATGGAGTACTCCACTAAGGAATTTGTCTTGCTGTAATCTCACTCAAACACACACACACACACACACACACACACACACACATACATATACCCATTAGAGTTTGCCTCTGGATTAAACAATCAATTTATAGAAAAAAACATATTAAATAACACCATGTCACCATGGAGATCAATTCAGCACAGTCTATACTGGGAAACTCTACAGAACAAGTGACCCACTTTCTTCAACAAATAAATATCAAGGAAAAAAATTAGAAATGAAGAAGCAAACTGACAGGTTAAGAGACTTAAGAAGAATATCAACCAATCACAAAAATCTTATTTGAATACAGACTTAGACAAACTAAGAAATAATAATGATTCATGTAAGACAATTTGAAATCTGAACCCTGTCTAAATATTCCATGATATTTAAAAATTGTTATTAATCTTAGGTGAGATAATGGCATCATGAGTCTTTTTAGTTTTAAGGCCTTACCTCCTTCTAAAGACATGTGAATGACCTAAGTGGGCTGTAAAATGACGTAGTGTCTGGGATTTACTTCTTAATATTGAACAGGGTAGAAGGAAATGGGTGGAAGTATAGGTTATGAAGTAATAATTATAAAATCTAGTTAATGAGTCTATTCTGCTCATTATGCCTTTCTGTCTCCTTTTGTATTTGTTTAAAGTTTTCCAATAAAAGGAGGTTAAAATGTTGAAAGAATTTACAATGAAAGTTTGGAGATGAAAAAGAAACTTGAGATAGATACAGGCCACACATAATGTGATTGGTTACAAAACCAAATGCCGGTTAAAAAGTTTAGGGTGTTGATACAGCAGATACTGCCTGATTCAACTCAGCCTGTTCACCTGTGATTACTGAAGAATCGTTCTGTAACCAGGTCTTGAATTTGCATTGCAGTCTGTTCTAGGATTCCTTTTTATTTCAATTTGAAATGTATGATTGATATCTGATTTGATATTTTAATTTTAAAAGTATAAAATCATTTGATTTGTTTCTGAATGCATTTGAAAGTTGAGAACCTGATTCACTGGAGTTGTGAATCTTTTATCAGATATACAACAGTTGCTTAAGAACTCGGAAAGATGATACCAGGAAGGACATTTGAAGTGTTTGAGAAAATCAAGGTACTTATGTTCTATACGTATCTTTTTAATGTTTAAAGGAATTCAACTTACTAAAATTTTAGTGGGGTCAAGTATATAATTAATCTGTAATCAAAGAACGTGTAGAAATAATTATTCTATTTAGAGAAAATTTATTTAATTTATAAATAGAATACAAATTTGGAGGCTGAACTTAATAGCTTAAGAAAAATGTTTTGTAATTGGCAACTTTAATAAAATAAATATTAACTTAAGACCCGGGTAACCACAGACAGTCAGTCCTTTCCAAACACAAAAGCCTCTCCCCGAAGCTAAAAAACTTAAATGACACTGTTACTGTGACTTCACACAGACAGAATCAGAACAAAACATCTTAAAAATACTACTTGCTAGCAAAAAAAAAAAAAAAAGAGCACATGGGGACATTTACACCTCATTTCTTCATGAGGTTGTGTCTCTATGAGATCATAATAACCAAAGAAGAGAATAACAAATACATTTATTTTTATTACGTGAATAATAAGAAATAAATGGTTGGACTAATTTATTCTTAATTTTCAGGATCAGATTGACAAGTGAAACCAATAGATCAGTGTTTTCAGAGTACAGGTAAAGATCCATTAGTAGACTGTGAAATTGATTTCATGGGTCACTATGAATTCTCTTTCATGAAACTTTCATGTGGTTGACTTTACTAGGTAGTTATATGTATGTTTCTTATTGAGGATGATGTTCAAAACAGCTTGAAAGCCACTGCCTTCAACTTCTAGGCCTCTTTTAAAGTCCCTTCATAGCATTTTTTCTAAAATATAAATGTGTTATTTTTCTAATTATAAATTTTTTTCACAAACAGAATTTGTGAGACATTCTAATTATAAATGTGAAACACATGTTTTTTATTGTTCCAATACAGAAATGTATAATAAAGATTTTTTTAATCACCTATAATCCCATCACTCATTGTGTTTTATAAAAAGGGTAGATACTTTTATCCATCAAAATTTCTCTAAAGTATTGTATATGGGGAAGTAAAATACTTGATAAATCTTAAAGTAAAAGATAAAACACAGGCCCTGAACCGAGCAGACTTATTCTGTGTGGGGCAGGGAAAATAACTTTTCTGTTGCCCAGAGTAACGAGTGAAGTTTTTAAGAACAGGATGGGTGTGAAGCCAGTAACGGTAGTAGAGGGGGTGTGTTTGAAAATGGGACCTTTTCCCTATGACTCTCTCTGGTCACTTTAATAAAATTACTAAATTCATGAAATGTTTGGGTACAAGGGAATTTTTACAAGAATTGCACATTTTGAATTTCTTGGCATTGAACATGAGTGAGGTAGCACATCGAAAGGTAGAAATATGAAGGCAGAGAGGAGCAAAAGAAATTACTCCCCAGAGTTAGCAAATGTTCTGCAAAAGCATCTGACTCTTTCAAGGCCAAGATATTTGATTTCAGATTAGGTTTAATCACACTATTGAGGAGCAGGGGATCTGTGGTATCACAGCCTTCCAAAATGGGTGTGTAGGTGTGTATACAAAACATATATATTAGGCAGCACCTGGGTGCAGTTCCAACTACTGAGGAGGATGAGGCAGGGGGATTGCTTGAGCCCAGGAGTTTGAATCCAGCCTGGGGATCAGCAAGATCCCTGTCTCAAAAAAAAGTATGCATATACATCCACTTTTTACGAAAGAGGAATAATTCTACATATGTTGCTTTGCTGTCTTGCCTTTTTTTGTGGTGTCAGAAAGCACAGGTCTCTGTATGAATAAATAGTGCATGGTATGCACAAACAATGAAGTATTTACAGGTATACATATCCATCAGGATGAATCTTAAAAACACGGATGGGTGGCTCCATGCACAGAGCAGCTGGATGCAGAGGAGGAACACCCAGGCTGGAGGCAGCTCAGAACCACTGGCGGTGTGTTTGGTGAGGGTCAGGAGGGTGGGGCAGGCAGGCAGGCAGTGCGACCAGAAATAAGGACAAGGAAGGGCAGAGGATATGGTGCAAAAAGGGAGGCGTCTCTTCCCATTTCACCTGAGACTTGAGTGGAAGAGAGCCAAGCAGAGAGAACAGCAGGGACCAAGGCACATAGGCACACTGGAAGGGACAGGTGGCGAGAGAGGTGAGCAAGGCAGCTGCAGACTGGGGTTACGGAGGTGGGGGATATGGAGGATGGGCGGTCTATGGTGCCCAGGCTTCATACCAGCGGCCGTGAGAGGTCCTGGCAGGGAGGCACTGTCAGAGCCTTCTGGCAAAGGCAGGGAGAGGGTGGTGTGTGTGTAGAGGCCCCAGTCCAGGCAGGAGGCTGCTGCAGTAAAATCCAGCGCTGAGAGAGAGAAGGCCCTGTAGGGTTTGCTCACCTCTGTGTTTTGATGTCCCCACTGTGCAGTCGTGGCCCCATAGTTACATGTGGAAGAAACAAAGGTATTCTCAGCCTGAGATGGTGTCTGAACAAGATGATGGAGGCGAGGAAGAGGGAAGGAAATAGTTCCAAGCCAATATCGAAGGAAGGAACCAACGTGACTTGGAGATAGATTAGACGTCAGGGTTTAGAAAGACACGAAAGCATCCAGGATGAAGCTTGGTGATCCAGGATGGACAGCGCAGACCTGGTCTGCAAGTCATTGCTGTCTTATCTTTGTACATGATTTTCTAGCCAGTGGATGATAATTCCCTTCACTTGCCCAGTCCCTCTGGCCCCGTCCAGGGATGTCAAGTGTGCCCTACTTGACATCAGGCCCCAGAGGAACTGATACTCTTTGATAAGGGGTATCTGAGGGGTGGAGGGAAAAAAAGACAGCCCAGGAGGAGGAGCCCGCCTCCTGAGTCCCCTCCAATGAGGCACCCACATGTTCCTGCAGATGGAGATTGACCGCTCAATCTGTCTGGGATGGGGTACTCCTTTTTGGATTTAGATTTGATGTGGAGGGAATTTGGAAGCGAAATTCCCTGTATTATTGCCACATCTCCAGCTGTGGTCAAACATGAAGGAGTTAAGTGGAACGGGAGGGAAGCCCCAGTGTCCCTGCTGCAGGGAAGAGAACCCAGAGTTTGGGGTTAAGGAGGGATGGGGTGGCCTTGGTGGCAGGCAACCAGCATTATGGAGGTCTCTGAAGAGGCAGTAGCAGTACCTCAGAGCCCGCTCGTCAGAAAGGATGCCACGCATCCCAGGACCAACCATCAACGTGCTCCTGAAGGGCCCGGAACACAGGGCCTGTGCCCTCACCTTAGCCCAGTGACCCGACCGTGGCAAGAGCAGTATAGGGGACAGAAAACCAGCTGGGCTGACAGCCCCCTCACAAACACCCTTTTTCTTAATGCTCTAAAATAATTTAATATGGCATGCATATTAAAGTTTAACACATTGTATTAAATCTAAAAGTATAAACTATTTAGATAAAAAAATGGATGAATCTCAAAAAGTCTCAGAATACATTACAGTCTGATTTCTTTTTTAAAGTTCAATACCAGTAAAAACTAAGCAAAATCCAATGTAGAGATATCATTACTAGCAATATAAAGAAAAACATGACGTAAAAGTAAAATTAAAGGCAGTGATTACCTCTTTAAAGGGAAACAAATCAAACATAATTGTAGTAAGACTAGAAGAGTTTGGTTAATGTTCTATTTCTCAAGGTGAGTAGTAGTAACATGATTGGAATTTCTTTTATTATTTTTTAAACATTATATATATATATATGTTATTTTCACCCTTCTATGCCTATTTTTGCACACATTTTAGAAGTAAAACTATATGAGAAAACAGATATACACCAATAGTTGAAAAAGTTGGCCAGAATCTAGATACTGTGGTGGTCTAGATGGTATTTTAAAAGTTTAGACTAAGGGGCCCACATTTTTAAATGTGGAAAGATTATGTAAAAGGCCTTATCTTGAAAACTGAAGGGTGTAGGGCAATACACTGAGCTGAAATAGAACAGCCTGTGGGCTTGGAGTTCTCATAATGCCCCACTACTTCCTAGTGTTCCTTAAATCTGGACCCCAGAGGCATTCAATTTTCTAACTCCCAATACCATGTTCAATGGCCATGTAATAAAGCAATTCTACCTCAAGCCATCTAATCATAAAACCTGTGTAAAATTTTACAGTTACTTTCTTGGAAATGCCTTAGAAGTACAATATGTGGGGTCAAAGGATAGTCCCATTTAAAACAAATAGATATTACCTTCAAACAAGTTGCACCAATTGAAACTGTCACTAACATGTATGAGAACGCCTATAGTCTTTATAGCCAACAATGACTATGAGTAATTAACATTTCCCACTCTAAAAGATAAAAACTAGTAGTTAATTGCTCTTTTAATTTGCATTTATGTAATCACAAATAAGGTTTGCTTTTTTTCAGTCTATGGCCATTTCTAAAGTAAATTTTTATGTCTATTAATATCTCTCGACCTTTTTCATTATTTTCTTTGTGATTTATAAAGTATTTTTATGTATCAGAAATAGTAAGTGACAGTCCCAGTTTGTCATCTATCTTTAAACATTGTTTATTGGGTTGGGGAAGGTTGTCACAGAGATTTTTAATTTTATGTGATCTGATCTATTCATATTTATAAGGGTCAATTTAGGAAAAACAAAAATATTGACTAGGTGCATTTTTTTCAAACAGGACAAATTTACCTTTCATTGTAAAAATAATGTACTCATTTAAAAAAATCAAACAGTACAGTAATATTTAAAGGAGAAAGTAAAATTCTACCAGCCATGGTGGTCTATATTTCAAATATTGTCCCCTGCCCCCCAGAAAATTTACTTTACACATTCATTGAGCCCCTTGGAGGAAAAAAAATGTATATTCTTATATGTCACTATCTTTACTAAACAGAGGAATTTAACTGATAAAACTTGGCACCACTTTTCCACAATGTAAATATATAGGTTTGCTTACAAAGAAGGCACACAAAGGCAGCTTTCTAATCTTTCATTCTGAAATCCAGTGGCAGGCAAGGCTGTTCACAGAGCTGACAGAGCTGCATATGGCCTTTGGGACGGGGTGAGTCGTCCATGACCAAGTGCACAGCAACCTGGGAATATCCCCTCTTATTCTGGTTGGGCTTTCAAGGCTAATAATCAAGGGCTCTCGCCTTATCTGCTTCTTCCTTACTCTTCTCAGCACATAGTGAACAGGCCATATTAATGAGGAAGATGAGGTATAGATGCATTTTTTGTGATATTTAAAATATGAATCACCATAGATGGTAAGATTCATGGTTAGTTGTACTTTCTCTTTTAAGTGTTACTGTACTCTTTGAATGTAAAAAAAAAAAAAAATACATTGTTTTCATAATAAAAGGTAAATTTGTTCTATTTGAAAAGTAATAAAGATAAATACACTTTACCGAAGAGTAGTAATGGTCTCAGTAGTGTATGAGGACGGAGAGTCTGCAGCCTTATTGTGCACTGAAGTGCCCACCTCCCCCATCTCCTCCGAAAACTTTATTTTTCATATTTATGTTTACAGCCTAATCACTTTACATACAACAACCCGTGAATTTAAGCTCAATTTTTGTTTCTCCAAATTCATTTATAAACTCTGTTTCTATTTCTCTAAATTCATCTGTCAGTGAGTACAGTGAGTATTTGAGATAGGTATAATTATACAAACATTCAATTTTGTGCTTTACATTATTCACCTAAATAATCTCTTATGTACTTTTTTTTTTTTTTTTTTTTTTTGAGATGAAGTCTCGCTCTGCCATCCAGGCTAGAGTGCAGTGGTGTGATCTCAGCTCACTGCAACCTATGCCTCCTGGGTTCAAGCAATTCTCCTGCCTCAGCCTCCCGAGTAGCTGGGACTACAGGCATGCGCCACCACGTCCAGCTAATTTTTGTATTTTTGGTAGAGACGGGGTTTCACCATGTTGGCCAGGATGGTCTTGATCTCTTGACCTCGTGATCTGCTCGCCTCAGCCTCCAAAAGTGCTGGGATGACAGGCGTGAGCCACCGTGCCAGGCCCTCTTAGGTACTTTCCAGTTCACCAAAAGAACCCCCAGAGCTTTTATTTCTAATGCCTCTGTGGCATTCCATCTTCTTATAACTTTTTTTATTATTTGTTTAGCTACTACTTTCTTCTTGAACACTTGGATCATTTTAGGTTATAAATTCTCAGTATTAAATTTGAAACATGTCTGTGCACTTGTTGTGTACTTGTCTGTGTACTTGTTGGTTGTTTATTCGGGGTTTATTTTATTGAAGCCTCGGCTCCAGGTTAAAGGTTATGAACAGCTTTACAGCTCAAATTAGTAGCACTTTCGGTGAAACAGCTGTGGTCTCGTCATGTGATTTCCTTTCACCAGAGTGAGTTTCATTAGTACTAATGAAGGAATAAAGTAGAATTTCTCTAGCGGGAACCACCCAGCTGTGGTCTGCTGCCCATGACATTTTGCTCAAATTCCCTCAGACCTGAGCACCACAGAAATTTTTCAAAAATGAGTCTGACCCATTCACTCAGGAGGAAAGAGCTCTTCTGTGGGCAGGTGTCCCCTTTGCTAGCTAGCCTCAACATGGTGCTCCAACCACAGGGGTCTTAGTCCATTTGTTTCGCTATAATGGAACACCTGAGGCTGGAGAATTTATGAAGAAAAGAGGTTTAGTTGGCTCACGATTCTGCAGACTTTACAAGAAGCATGGAGCCAGCGCCTGCACTGGGTGAGGGCCTCAAGCTGCCTCCACTCATGGCAGAAAGGGAAGGGGAGCTGGTACGTGCAGAATACATGGTAAGAGGAAGCAAGAGAGAAAGAAGAGGAGGTGCCAGGCTCTTTTTAATAATCAGCTCTCAAGAGAACTACTAGAGTGAGAAGGGAACTCACTCATTACGGAGAGGACAGCACCAAACCTTTCGTGAGGGATCCACCTCCGTGACCCAAACATGTCCCATTAGGCCCCACTTCCAACACTGGGGATCAGATTTCAACCTGCAGCTTCGAGGGTCAAATATCCAAACCGTAGCACAGGACCTCTGAGGGACTGACTGCCTCCGCCCCAAAGCAGACAGCAGGTACCGCCCCACAAGTCCCAGGCCCATCCCAGACACCATGTTGTACTCTCCCCAGAGGACGGCCTTATTACCAGAGTTACCCATGAACAGCTTGCCCACAGGCATGGCATATTTGGAATCTGTGTAGACCATATTGTGAAGGCTGTCAACCCTGCCCACCCTTCATACAACTGTCAACTCCAAACATCATGAACTCCACTCCCATTAACAAATAAGTATCTTTTCAGGGTTTCCTTCAGCCCTTTCCCCCTAAACTCTGTGCTCAACACAGTGGCCAGAGTGACCCATATAAATGTAGGCCGGATCCCATCTTTCTTTTGTTCTACCCTCTTCCCTCCCTAAAGGCTTCTCAAACCAAAGGTCTTTCAATGGCTGCAAGGCCCTGTGCAGTCTGACTCCCTGTTATGTACCTGACCTTTCCGCCTCCCTCTCACCCACTCTGTACTGAACACACTTGTCTTCTTTCTGTTCTCCAATACATCAGACACACTCCCACCTCGGGATTTTGGCCCTGCTGTTCTCTCGACCAAGAACACTTTTCCCCTAGAAGCCATCAGCATGCCTCTCTCCCTTGCTTCCTTTGGGTCTTTGGCCAAATGCCACATCTCAGTGAGCCTTCCTTGAATCTTTTTGAAATTACAACCATCCCTCCCCTGCCACTTACTATTCTTCTGCTTTTTTTCATAGTATTCATCACCCATTTCATATACACCTTGTATTTATAATAGGTCTCTACCACTATACTCTAAGGTCCTTGAGAACAGAGATTTTTGTTTATTTTGTTCACGGCCATATTCCCAGTGACTGCCAGGATGAGTGACGCACATAGCAGGCACCAAACATGTATTTATTGAATGTGTTTCTCAGAACCCTGCACAATGCCAGGAGAGATTTACAGGAACAACTCCTGTCCTCCAGAAACTCCAGAAACTCCAGAAACTCTTTGCTAATACTTTATAAAGTCAAATCTCTAAGGTTAACACCCTAACATCTTCTTAGTTCCTCTTAGATACTGTGACTGCACCTAAGGGAAGGTGCCTTTAGGAGGAAGGTAGTTCACAGGTTGTGGTTTTGTGGCCGAACCTCCTGGTTTCAAGTAAGCATTGCTGACTTGAACAAAGATCTGAGCTTATTTTTTCTAATCAACTGTGCTTTCTCTATGAACACTGATGTTTTCATTAAAATAGCAAAGGATAATAAATGCCTCTCTTGTATTATATGTAACCCTTGAGGCAGAGAGGTCCATAATACAAAAAAAAAACAACCTATCTGATATTTTAGGCAGAGTTTCTCTTGATTCAAAACCACTTTTAGCACATTCAGTAGGATGGTTACTATCAAAAATACATAAATAAATAAATGAATAAACAAACAAACAAGTGTTGGAAAGGATGTAGAGAAATCGGAACCTTTGTGTACTGTTGGTACTAATGTAAAAATGGTGCTGCTACTGTGGAAAACAATAAGATGATTTCTCAAAAATTAAAAATAAGGCCAGGCACAGTGGCTCATCCCTGTAATCCTAGCACTTTGGAAGGCTAAGGCAAGTGACCTGAGGTCAGGAGTTCAAGACCAGCTTGGCCAACATGGTGAAACCCCATCTCAACTAAAAATACAAAAATTAGCTGGGCATGGTGGTGGGCCCCTGTAATCCCAGCTACTCCGGAGGCTGAGGCAGGAGACTCGCTTGAACCAGGGAGGCAGAGGTTGCAGTGAACCGAAATTGAGCCATTGCACTCCAGCCTGGGTGACAAGAGCAAAACTCCATCTCAAAAAGAAATAATTAAAAATAGAATTACCATATGATCCATACTTCTGGGTATATATCTGTTATGGTTTGGATCTGTGTCCTGCCCAAATCTCATGTCAAATTGTAACCCCCAGTGTTAGAGGAGAGGCCTAGTGGGAGGTGATTGGATCATGGGGGTGGAGTTCTCATGAATAGTTTAGAACCATCCCTTTGGTGCTGTTCTCGTGATAGAGTTCTCATGAGATCTGGTTGTTTAAAAGTGTGTGGCACCTCCCCCCTTCTCCCTTTCTCCTGCTCTGACCATGTGAGGATGTCTGCTCCAGCTTTGCCTTCCACCACAATTGTGAGTTTCCTGAGGTCTTCCCAGAAGGAGATGCTGTCATGCTTCCTGAACAGCCCTCAGAACCATGAGCCAATTAAACCTCTTTTCTTTATAAATTATCCAGTATCAGGTATTTCTTTATAGCAATGTGAGAAGAGATGAATACAATATTCAAAAGAATTGAAAGCATAGACATGAAAAGATATTTGTACACTCATGTTCATAGCAACATTGTTCACAAGAGCTAAAAGGTAGAAGCAACTGAAGTGTCTATCAGGGGATGAATGGATAAACAAAATGTGGTACACACACACACACACACACACATACACACACAAATATTATTCAGCCTTGAAAAGGAAGGAAATGCTACAACATGAATGAACGTTGAAAATGTTGAAGCATGATTCAGTCTGTACAATGTACCTAGAATCATCAGACTCATAGAACTAGAAAGTAGAATGATGGTTAGCAGGGCCTAGGGGGAGGAAAGAATGGAAAGCTGTTGTTTAGTAGGTACAGTGGATTGTTTTTTAGTCGGAATATTGAGTTTTGCAAGATGAAAAAGTTCTGGAAATTGGTTGCACAACAATGTGAATATA
Source organism: Theropithecus gelada (assembly GCF_003255815.1). Lineage (NCBI taxonomy): Eukaryota > Metazoa > Chordata > Mammalia > Primates > Cercopithecidae > Theropithecus > Theropithecus gelada. The sequence goes on along the minus strand of NC_037669.1, from coordinate 22,143,739 downwards.
TTTAACACTACTAAACTGCACACTTAAAATTCAGGTAAGTTTTATGTGTATTTTACCACAATAAACATTTTCAATTAAAAAAATATAATACATCTATAAAATAAGAGAAATCTCTCTATTGGACATTTGAGTATGTAGGCAATAATTCCTTTTTGTGTAAGCACATTGGTCTCAATATATCAAAAAGATTTTTTTGAATAAAAAAGGAAGGAAAAATCAGTGGGCATTAGATTGTCTATAGTGGGAATACTACGGTAACTCAAAGTTCCTCCCTATTCTATTCTTCCTCAATTTCCTGAAAAGTTTTCTGATGGTATCAGCAGTCCCTGGGTGATGAGTGAGGGCAGGACACTTTTCATACCTGGGATTCACGCTCTAGTGATGTGACACATCCACCCAGGGCTGCTGGCTCACAAGAGAGGGTGCGTCTACCCATCTCTCCAAGGGACAAAGTGGTTAAACAAGAGTAAAAGGCAGGTTATCTGGACCTTGAAGCTTTCTTTAAGATTGACCAGTGAGCAAGATTTCTTCTCATTCCAGGCAGCAGATCCAGCATAAGGAAAGTTAGAGAGGCATGAGGAAAATATAGTTCAATCACATCAATGAAGACTTCAGTGCTTTAGGTGCATGAGGCTGCTTAGGAGAGATCAGCGGCAGATAAGAACGTGCTATTCATTATTTGGGGGGAAATTATTTAATCTTTCTAAGCTCGGTTTTCTTATTGTAAAAAATGGATAAAACTACTGACTTCACAGGATTGTTGTGAAGGTTAAATGAGGTTCATTGAAATGTCCTATTATATTGACTCACACAGAAGAGACACAAAATAATTGTTTATTACCAGTCTTAACTGTGAATCATGAAAGATCTCATGATCTAAAGCAAAGAGTTTAAATTAGTCCTGTAAAATATACAGAGCCAACAAAGGGTTTTTTAAATCTTTAAAGTTTTTAAGAGTGATATGATCACATGTATATTTTAGAAAAGAATATTCAGTAATAACATGTTAGAAGTAGACAAGATTGGAGAGCAATAAAAGAAGGAAGAGTAGTTTCAAGGTTAGTGCAAGACTACAGGTGACAAAAGAGGAGTGTGTAAGTAGTTACGCTGTAATTAGCCAGAACAACCAAACGGTCCCTGTTTATTCTTAGTCAGCAGAAATGGAAATGTTCACGTGAGCATGGGAAAGGCTTTTTATTTTCATTCTCTCTGTGTCTCCAAAAAGGAAAGGGGTAACAGTGGAAATAATAAATAAAGCTTTTTTACCCTAGGCCCTACAAACAACCGAAGATTTTTAATGTTATGCGGGGAGCAAGCCTTGTAAGGAAGGGAGGAAGTTGTCTGCCAGGCCTTTTGAAATTATACTCCCCAGAGCTGAAACATACTGGTATCATAAATGAGTACAACAGGTCCTCGAATCATGTGTTTTTATTCAACACAGTTTTCTTATTATGTTTATGAGAAAAAGAAAAATCAATTCCTGGCAGGGATCACTGTCTGTGTGGAATTTGAATGTTCTTGCCAGGCCTGCCTGGGTTTTCTCCAGGGTCTCCGGTTTCCTCCTACATCCCAAAGATGTTAGGTCCATTGGTATATCTAAATTGTCCTAGACGGAATGTGGGTAGGTGTATGAGTGTGCCCCGTGATGGGATGACGTCCACTCCAGGACTGATTCCCACCTTGCCCCCTGAGCTACCCCATGATAGTCTCCCAGGCCGCCTACGACTCTGAACTGGAATACGCGGGTTGCAAAATAAATAAATGAAAACAAGTTATTGTCAAATACAAACTTGTAATGAAATAAAATAATTTTTAAAATTCATAAAGTCTATGATAATCATGCAAACGCATGACAATAAATGATGTGGTATGAATATTTGTAATTGTGTTTGAACCATGTGGTGGGAGGAAATGCTCTTCACCATTTTTACTTTACAGACATTTATTCCTTGATTTAACTCACCACCATGAAGACTGCCATCACTCACTGATTCACCAAAAATTGGGTACATAATTATCTGAGTTGTTTTTATTAATCTTTCTTAAATGTATGTATAGCTCACACTTATTTCAATGGTTGATATTAGAAGTGTTTTGGGTCAGAAGTTTGGTGATGTTTTTGTTACCAGAAATATGCCATAGGAACTTAACTCTTGTTTATATCAATTAGCCTCTAGTAAAATTGGTTTCATGATGTGTTGTTTCATTTAAAGGCACAATTTCCAAGAACTTATCAACAAGGTCAAGTGAGGACTTACTGTACTTGAAGGATTTCATCATAAGTTAGAAAATCCTGGATGAATTGTTTACTCATAGCTAAAAGTAGGAGCTGATTGCAGTTAAGTAGTGATAGCATATAGGTGAAATCAATTCCCAAATGGATCTGGGTGTTTGGAAAATCATTTGTATAATCCTATTTAGATACAACAAGTTTTCAAAGTATTTTTCTTAGCAGCATGCTTTATTTAAATTAGATTACATACAGCTCCACAATATATTTAAAAAACATAAAAGGTTGAACTGTTTTGACTAAATATGTGCATGATGAATATATGAATCTGGCATGGGTAAGATGAGTGAGGAGAGAAATCCTGGCCTAACAGCATCCTCTACGCTCCTTCTGGAAGCCAGTTCAAAAAACACTTACACAAGGACAAATACAACTTCTACCTTTGCATAGGAGGCAGTTAGGGGTTTGAATGATGCCAAATGAGAGTACACATGTAGTAGAATGAAATTCTCATATATTAGCTAGGTACTTCCCACCTATTCTTTGTCTTCTGGCCTTTACCAATGAGTCAGATAACATTCATGCCTCAGGGTCAGTGCCAAAACTTTACACAGCCAGAGAACAAAGAATCTGAGTTGCATTTGTTTTAGTTGCACATATACTAAGGCTCAAAGTAGACTTTCATAAATCCATGTCTAGCTCTGTGAAGAATGAAACTGGTGGTTTGATAGAAACAGCATTGAATCTGTAAATTGCTTTGGGCAGCGTGGCCATTTTAATGATATGAATTCTTTCCACCCATGAGCATGGGATGTGTTTTCATTTGTTTGTGTCATCTCTGATTTCTTTGAGCAGTTATTTTATAATTCTCATTGTAGAGATCTTTCACCTCCCTTCTCAGCTGTGTTCCGAGGCATTTTATTTTATTTTATTTTATTTTATCATATTTTATTTTATTTTCTCTTTTGTGGCAGTCGTGAATGGGATTGCATTCCTCATTTGGCTTTTGGCTTGGCTGTTGTCAGTGTATAGAATGCTAGTGATTTTTGTCCATTGATTTTATATCCTGAAATTTGGCTGAAATTGTTTATCAACTGAAGGAGCAATTGTTTATCAACTATGGGGTTTTCTAGATAAAGAATCGTATCATCTGCAAACAGGGATAGTTTGAATTGCTCTCTTCCTATTTAGATGCCCTTTATTTCCTTCTCTTGCCTGATTGCTCTCACCAGGACTTCCAGCACTGTGTTGAATAGGAGTGATGAAAGACAGCATACTTGTCTTGTGCTGGTTTTCAAGGGGAATACTTCCACCTTTGGCCCATTCAGTATGATGTTGGCTGTGGGTTTGTGTATTAGTCTGTTTTCACACTGCTGATAAAGACATACCCAAGATTGGGAAGAAAATGAGGTTTAATGGACTTACAGTTCCACATGCCTGGGGAGGCCTCACAATCATGGTGGAAGGCAAGGAGGAGCAAGTCACATCTTTACATGGATAGCGGCAGGCAGAGAGTTTATGCAGGGAAACTCCCTTTGTCAAAACCATCAGATCTCATGAGACTTATTCACTATCATGAGTACAGCATGGGAAAGACCTGCCCCAATGATTCAGTTACCACCTAACAGGTCCCACCCACAACATGTGGGAATTCATGATGAGATTTGGATGAGGACATACCCAAACCATATCATTCTGCCTCTGGCCCCTCCCAAATCTCATGTCCTCACATTTCAAAACCAATCATGACCTCTCAACAGTCCCCCAAAGTCATAACTTATTTCAGCATTAACTTAAAAGTCCACAGTCCAAAGTCTCATCTGAGACAAGGCAAGTCCCTTCTGCCTAGGAGTCTATATAATCAAAATCAAGTTAAATATTTCCTAGATACAATGGGGGTACAGGTATTGGGTAAATGCAGCCATTCCAAATGGGAGAAAGTGGCCAAAATGAAGGGGCTACAGGACCCATGCAAGTCGAAAATCCAGCAGGGCAGTCAAATCTTAAAGTTCCGAAATGATCTCCTTTGAATCCATGTCTCACATCCGGGTCACGTTGATACAAGAGGTGGGTTCCCATGGTCTTTGGCAGCTCCGCCCCTGGGCTCTGCAGGGTATAGCCTCCCTGCTATCTGTTTCATGGGCTTGTGGTGAGTGTCTGTGGCTTTTCCAGGTGCACAGTGCAAGCGGTCAGTGGATCTACCATTCTGGGGTCCGGAGGAAGGTGGCCCTATTCTCAAAGCTCCACTAGGCCGTGCCCCAGCAGGGACTCTGTGTGGAAGTTTCAACCGCACATTTCCCTTCCACACTGCCCTAGCAGAGGTTCTCCATGAAAGCACCACCCCCGCAGCAAACTTCTTCCTGGACATCCAAGCATTTCCATACATCATCTGAAAGCCAGGCAGAGGTTCCCAAACCCCAGTTTTTGGCTGCTGTGCACTGGCAGGCTCAACACCGCTTAGAAGCTGCCAAGGCTTGTGGCTTGCACCCTCTGAAGCCACGGCCTGAGCTCTATGTTTTCAGCCACTGCTGGAGCAGCTGGGACGCAGGACATCGAGTCCCTAGGCTGCACACAGCATGGGGACCCTGGGCCCAGCTCACAAAATCACTTTTTCCAACTAGGCCTCTGGACCTGTGATGGGAGGGGCTGCCATGAAGACCTCTGACATCCCCTAGAGACATTTTCCCCATTGTCTTGGGGATTAACATTTGGCTCCTCATTACCTATGCAAATTTCTGTACCCAGCTTGAATTTCTCCTCAGAAAATAGGATTTTCTTTTCTATCTCATTGTCAGGCTGCAAATTTTCCAAACTTTTATGCTCTGTTTCCCTTTTAAAACTGGATGCCTTTAATAGCACCCAAGTCACCTCTTAAGTGCTTTGCTGCTTAGAAATGTCTTCTACCAGATACCCTAAATCATCTCTCTCAAGTTCAATGTTCCACAAGTCTCTAGGGCAGGGGCAAAATATCACCAGTCTCTTTGCTAAAACAGAGTAAGAGTCACCTTTGCTCTAATTCCCAACAAGTTCCTCATCTCCATCTGAGACCACCTCAGCATGGATTTCATTGTCTATAGTATTATCAACATTTTGGTCAAAGACATGCAACAAGTCTCTAAGGAGTTCCAAATTTTCCCACATTTTTCTGTCGTCTTCTGAGCCCTTCAAATTTTTCAAACTTCTGCCTGTTACTCAGTTTCAAAGTCACTTCCACATTTTCGGTTATCTTTTCAGCACCACCCCACTCTACTGGTACTAGTTTATTGTATTAGTCTGTTTTCATGCTGCTGATGAAGACATACTTGAGACTGGGCAATTTACAAAAGAAAGAGGCTTAATGGACTTACAGTTCCATGTGACTAGGGAGGCCTCACAATCATGGTAGAAGGGGAAAGGCTCTTCTTACATGGCAGCAGCAAGAGAGAGAATGAGAGCCAAGTGAAAGGGTTTCCCCTTATAAAACCATCAGATCTCATGAGGCTTATTCACTACCATGAGAACAGTATGGGAGAAACCGCCCCCATGACTCAATTATCTCCCACCAGGTCCTTCCCATAACACATGGGAATTATGGGAGTATAAATCAAGATGAGATTTGGGTGGGGACACAGGGCCAAACCATATTAGTTTGTATTCATATGGAACCAAAAAAAAAAGCCCAAACAGCCAAGGCAATCCTAAGCAAAAAGAACAAAGTTAGAGGTATCATGTTACCCAACTTCAAACTATACTACAGGGCTACAGTAACCAAAACAGCATGGTACTGGTACAAAAACACACATAGGTCAATAGAGCAGAATAGACAGTGCAGAAATAAGGCCACACACCTATGACCATCTGATCTTCAGCAAAGCTGACAAAAACAAACAATGGGGAAATGACTCCCTATTCAATAAATGGTGCTGGGATAACTGGCTAGCCATATGCAGAAGATTAAAACTGGACCCCTTGCTTACACCATATATAAAAATTAACTCAAGATGGATTAAAGAATGAAATGTAAAACCCAAAGCTATGAAGACCCTGGAAGACAACCTAGCCAATACTATCCTGGAATAGGAATGGGCAAAGATTTAATGACAAAGACACCAAAAGCAATTGCAACAAAAGCAAAAATTGACAAATGAGATCTAATTAAGCTAAAGAACTTCTGCACAGCAAAAGAAACTGTCATCAGAGTAAACAGACAACTTACAGAATGGGAGAAAATGTTTGCAAACTATGCATCTGACAAGGGTCTAATTAATATCCAACATCTATAAGAACTTAAACAAATTTACAAGAGAAAAACAAACATTATAAAGTGGGCAAAGGATATGAACAGACTCTTTTCAAAAAAAGACTGTATTAGACAATTCTCACACTGCCAATAAAGACATACCTGAGACTGAGTAATTTATAAAGGAAAAAGATTTAGTTGACTCACAGTTCAGCATGGCTGGGGAGGCCTCAGGAAACTTACAATCATGGTGGGAGACGAAGCAAACACGTCCTTCTTCACATGGCAGCAGAAGAAGTGCTGAGCAAAAGGGGAAAATATACCCTTATAAAACCATCAGATCTCGTGAGAACTCCCTCACTATCACAGGAACAGCATGAAAGTAACTGCTCCCATTATTCAATTACCTCCCACTGGGTCCCTCCTACAACATGTGGAGATTATGGGAACTACAATTCAAGATGAGATTTGGGTGGGGAAACAGCCAAACCATATCAAAGACATGCATGCAGCCAACAAGCATATGAAAAAAAGCTCAATATTACTAATCATTAGAGAAATGCAAATCAAAAACCACACTGAGATACCATCTCACACCAGAGTGGTGATTATTAAAAAGTCAAAAAATAGATGCCAGAGAGGTTGCACAGAAAAGGGAACACTTACACAATGTTGGTGGGAATCTAAATTATTAATAGTTCAACCATCGTGGAAGCAGTATGGCAATTTCTCACAGAGCTAAAATTGAACTACCATTCAACTCAGCAATCCCATTACTGAATATATACCCAGAGGAATACAAATTATTCTACCATAAAGACACATGCACTTGAACGTTCATTGCAGCACTATTCACAATAGCAAAGACATGGAATCAACCTAAATGCCCATCAGTGACAGAGTGAATAAAGCAAATGTGGTATATATACACCATGTAATACTATGCAGCCATAAAAAAGAACAAGATCACATCTTTTGCAGAAACATGCATGAAGCTGGAGGCTATTATCCTCAGCAAACTAATTCAGGAACAGAAAGCCAAATACCACGTGTTCTCACTTATAAGTAAGGGCTAAATGATGAGAACTCATGAACACAAAGAAGGAAACAACAAACACTGGGGTCCACTTGAGGGTGAAGGATATCAGAGTAGGGAGAGGAACAGAGAAGGTAACTATTGGGTACTGGGATTAATTCCTAGGTGATAAAATAATCTGAACAAACCCCCATAACATGAGTTTACTTATGTAACAAACCCTCACATGTACCCCTGAACCTAAAATCAAAGTTTTTAAAGCAAAAGAAAATGTGATACACATACACCATGGAATACTATTCAGCCATACAAAAGAACGAGATCATGTCTTTTGCAGAAATATGGAAGGATGTGGAGACTATTATCCTTAATAAACTAACGCAGGAACAGAAAACCAAATACCACATGTTCTCACTTATAAGTGGGAGGTAAATGATGAGAACTCATAAACAAAAAGAAGGGAACAACAGACACTAGGGCCTATGTGAGGGTGAAGAGTGGGAGGAGGGAGAGGAGCAGAAAAAATAACTACTGGGTACTAGGCTTAGTACCTGGGTGATGAAATAATCTGTACCACAAACCCCCTGACACAAGTTTACCTATATAACAAACCTGCACATGTATTCCCGAACCTAAAACAAAAGTTAATAAATAAATAAATAAATCTATGCTTTATACAGAATGACTTGTGAAATGTGACTTTTAAAATATCAAAACAAAAAGTTATCAGCATTAAAAGAAGTTTAGAAGAATCCTTGCCTAGTCATTTGAAGAGGAGAATAAAAGTTAGTTGATTAAGAATTGTTCTGGAATCATAGAGACATGGGCATTCCAAGCCCTTGACTCCACTCCTACCCGTTGGAAGTGGGTAGGGAAGAATGATCAGGGTTTCAGATCTGGGAGATTCTGAAAGCTGGGCCTCATTTCCTGAGGTGTAGATCAAGCAGACAAAGAGCCAAGTGTAGGTCTCAACAGCTTACTCTACATGAGTATAGTCTAACAACAGTAGAGTTAAAACTGTGTAGGCAGAAAAAATGGCAGGACTCTGGGTCCCAAAGCACTGTAGAGAAGCATCTGAAAGCTTCTATGTCTCCAACAGAAGAGGCAGAATAAGGACTGTAAAATTGGAGCAGGAATTTCAAGCTTATTTCCCTGAATTGACTTAGTCGAAACCTTAAATGACTGAATGGTCACTAATGTAGCTGATTTTACCTGAACTTTCCTGTCATCAGATGGAAGATGGAATTTGCGGTAAAAGCTAAGTTCAGTTAAAGACAAAGCATTTTTGTGCATCTGAGTTTATGACTTGTAAAAACTTATACCCAAATCACTGATAAGAAATATTTTCATCACAAAAATTTCAATCTAATGCCAGAAGTCAGTTTATTAAAGCAGATTCAAGTAGATCATAAAATTTCTTTTTTTTAATTATACTTTAAGTTCTAGGGTACATGTGCACATCAAAACACAGATATACTGTGATTTCTCCACAAGGGCAGTAACAAAACATCAATCTCATTACCAAAATCCCTGAGGGTAGATGAGTTTCTTTTTTTTTTTTTTTTTTTTTTTTTTAATTTATTTATTATTATTATACTTTAAGTTGTAGGGTACATGTGCATAACATGCAGGTTTGTTACATATGTATACTTGTGCCATGTTGGTCTGCTGCACCCATCAACTCGTCATTTACATCAGGTATAACTCCCAATGCAATCCCTCCCCGCTCCCCCCTCCCCATGATAGGCCCCGGTGTGTGATGTCCCCCTTCCCGAGTCCAAGTGATCTCATTGTTCAGTTCCCACCTATGAGTGAGAACATGCGGTGTTTCTAAAATCCCTGGGAGTAGATGAGTTTATGAACTCAGAATGTTTCAGATTTTAGACAGATAATATTGTATGTTATAGCCCGGAAGAGTCTAGGGTAGCACCCACAATCAAACATAACATGAATATATATACTACATGGGACAAAAATCACAGATAAAAATGATAAAGCCAAATCAGTTCAGTTCAGGTTTTTCCTCCAAATTTTTTCAAGTCAGACCAGGTTGTGCTAATGAATAATAAAAGCTTTCTATTTTCAGAGCTTTCTGGATTTCAGAAAGGAAGATAAGGATTGTGAATCTTTCAGAAGCTTAACATGGTTCAGAGAAGGTATCAAAAAATGTGAAACTTGTGTTGCACCTTGAAGTCAGGGTAGGACTTGAATGGCAGGGAAGAAAGACATTTAGACAGAAGCCATGATATGACTAAAAGATGTGTAAAAACATAGACATGTCTAGGAAGTGGCAAGTAAATCGATTTGGGAGGGTTGTGTAAGACCTGAGATTTAAAAGGTAGGATGACGTAAGAGTTTGGAAGGTCAGGCTAAAATTTAATAATTTCTGTTGAAAGTACCCAGAGATTGCAGGTGATTTTAATAAAAAGAATAAGTGCCAGCTCTCAGTACTCAATCATGTACACCAACAATTATGATTGGGTGCCAAAAGCACCCCATTTCTCATGATCATTGGTGTACATGATTGAGTAGCCAGGAGTTGGCACTTATTCTGGACAAGAAAGGGAGGCAAGGGGAAGAGCAAAACCCCAGCACTAGTCCTGCCCTTTGCAACAGCACCCACCAAGATTCTGCCAGACAGGACAGGTACAGTATTAAAGAGTTTGGTCATCTCCAGCCTCAGTTCAGACACACACGCAGGGTCAGGACTTCAAGATGAAATAGCAGGATGTCTCCACCGCCATTAACAAGGAACCAGGTGTCTTCCCCAGAACAAAAGACTACTGGAGTAGGAGAAGGAAATTCAGATTTTATTTGTTTAATACATTTACAAGTTGCCTAATACTTGGTATTTGTTGTTTAACTGCTATATTAGTTAAGAGAAGGTGGGCTGGGTAGGGTAACACCTTAATTCTCAAACCTTGAAAAGTTTGTTTCTTACTCAAGTTCCTCATCCAGCCCTGGTCAGTAGAACATTGTCTTGCACATAGTGTCCCAGGAACCCAGGCTGGCAGAGTCCCACCATCTTGTGCTTGCACCATCTAGAATATGTCCCCTCCTAGTTTGCCTTAGCCCAAAAGAAACAAATATTTCTTCCACTTATTATTCACTGGCCAGAACTAGTCATGTGGCCCCAATTTAAAAGGCAAAAGAGGCTAGGAAATAAATGGAAACACATACAATGTTTGGTGAGCACTAACTCTCTACGTCACAAGTGAATAGACTATATGCTATAATAATTTTAATTTTTAAAAAGATTGTCATCTCAGGATAACTTTATAGAATGTTGAAAATACAAGTTTACCTAACATCTGTTGTTCAGTTGTACATATAATCTACATTGTGTTTATACTGTGATTCCTCTGTGCCAGAACTCAAACATGAAGTAGACAATAGTAAAATAATTTCAACAAATATCAACCGAACAAAATTTGAGATTACCTGGTAAATTGAGTATTAGTTTGGATATCCCTCTCCGCAAGATGTATTATAATGGTAATTGCTTTATTTACCAAGAAGTAATATTTATCTGTAAGGCTTCTTCCAATGAAGAAAATATTCAATGATTATAAAGTAGAAATATGATTTTTTTTTTCCTTCACTTTTCCAGATAGAAAGCAAATTCTGCCTGGTGCGGTGGCTCACGACTGTAATCCCAGCACTTTGAGAGGCCAAGGTGGACAGATCACTTGAGGTCAGGAGTTCAGGACCAACCTAGCCAACATGGTGAAACCCCCATCTCTATTAAAAATACAAAAATTAGCCAGGCATGGTGGCATGCACCTGTAGTCCCAGCTACTTGGGAGGTTGAGGTGGGAGAATCACTTGAACCTGGCAAGTGGAGGTTGCAGTGAGCTGAGATCACACCACTGTACTCCAGCCTAGGCAAAGAAGCGAGACTCCGAGAAAGAAAGAAAAGAAAGAAAAGACAAAAGAAAGAAGGAAAGGAAAGGTAGAAAGGAATTCTTTCTTGGGCGGGAGTTGTAGATACATCATTATCCTAACAATCCAAAGCATGATTTAGAAAGATTAATCTGATGGAAATATGCAAATAGGTTAAAAACTATAGTCAAAGAAAGCAGTTAAGCAGCTCATACCAAAGTTCAGCTGTGAAGTAAATGATGACTGTGTGCCATTTCACACAAGAAGTACTTCATGAATGGGAACCTTCTTTCAGACTGAAACCAGAAACAATCTTAGTTGCTAAACTTCATCAGGACAGAAGTTACCATGCATAAATGATATGTCTTATGACCACTGGATCTTCCAGATTCCCCTTCCAGTATGTTGGTGCCCTCAAGTGAGAGAAGATAAAGTTCTCTCAGCTTCTTCTCTTGTGGCTGAGTTTGCCACAACCAGCAACCCTGACACACACGATTGGTAAACAGAGCAGAAGTAATGTCACAAGGCATGGGCTTGCCGAGAAGGGTGCCCAAAATAGCAAACCTCATAGCTTAATTTAGAAGAATCTTTACAATGTCAAGCTTACAAAATAGAACTTGGTTGTTATGGGTTAAAAAAAAAAGAAGAAGAAAAGAAAAGAAAAAAGAAATGTGGAGCCAAGCATGGTGGTTCATGCCTGTAATCTCAACACTTTGGGAGGCTAAGTGTTGAGGTGAGGATATCTTGGGGCCAAGAGTTCAAGATCAGCCTGGGCACCATAGTGAGACACTGTCTCTAGAAAAAAACCCTTAAAAATTATCTCAGTGTACTAGTGTGGGCCTGTAGTCCTAGTGACTCTGGAGGCTGATGTTGAAGAAACCCATGAGCCTAGGAGGTCAAGACTGCAGTGAGCTACAGTCATACCACTGCACTCTAGCCTGGGAAACAGAGCAGGACCTCATCTCAAAAAAAAAAAAAAAAAAAAAAAAAAAAAAAACAGGTAATGTGGTAACATTTTCAAAAAGTATAAACTATGTGGTCTTGTCTACTCACAGATCATTTAAAGATGAAAGCTTTAATTGGGGGAAAAGCCGTATTAGCCAATGGCACTGCGAATTTTTGGCAGAGGCATCATCAATTTCAATAACTGTTATCAAAACCAATGGTTTTAAGCATTCAAGCTTTTATTTATCCCCCCTGTGGTCTGAAATAACCATTGGTGTTTGGAGCTGTTTTTGTTTGTTTATTTAGTTTAATTTGGTTTTGTTTTAATTAGTCTTGAAGTCCACATGCTCAAGGATTTGCAATGTACGAAGGCGTTCTATGAAGGCAGCAGATTCTTGATTTCTTTCTGTCTGTAAGTCCTCCCCATTAAAAGCCTATACTCTGGCCAAGAAGAACTAGTGGTAGAAAACAAAGTGAAAAGTAAGCTCAACATAGTGAGGTTCTAACTCCATATCTGCGTTCATGGACCCTTGTTTCTCTAACACTTTCCTTGTCTTCAGACACCATGGGAGAATACAAGTAAGCCACTGGTACCTTCTCCTGCCCTAACCTCTTCTCCAACATAAACACATGTTTATGTTGACATGAACATAAACACACAGTCACACACACTCATTGCTTTGGAAATGGGAATTCCCATTAAAAACATGCAAGTTTAAATTAAATGTTCTTTGCACTTATTGGTAATTCACTTATACTTATTTTCTTTGAGAGAGTGAGATGGGAAAGAATCTCAAGAATCTTTAAAGAAATGCAGAGAAGGCTAGCTGTGCGTAATAACTGACAAAAAGCAAAATAAGGTCTCCATTTTCAAAAGAAGAGTGAAGTTAGATTTCGCAAATTCAAATAATTAAAATATTATCAAAGGCAGGCTGAGCACAATGGCTCATGCCTGTAATCCCACCACTTTGACAGGCCATGGTGGGCAGATCAGTTGAGTCCAGGAGTTCAAGACCAGCCTGGACAACACAGTGAGACCCTTTGTCTAGAAAAAAAGAGAAAGAAATAAAATATTATCCATGACATTAATAAACAGATAGCTTGTGAACTTAAGAAGGGGAAATGATAGGTCACTAGAAGACATCGTGGATGCACTAAGAACACATTATATGAGGCTAAGTTCATTTCCATTTTTGAGAATTCAACTAAGTATAAGAGCAGAACTCTGTAACTATTGTGTATTTAGAGTTTATAACACATTTTTTCTTTCATAATCTCCATGAATACCAGTGAAGAAGTAGATGCTAAATGCTAGTGGCATTCAGTGGTTTAACATAGAGTTCCCCAGGCTCAGAATCTGTGCCCAACTGAGTTAGTTACCTAGTGGCTTGATACAGGGCTCATTCTTATCTCTATGCTACTTAACCCATTTATCAAGAACTTCCATGGCTTCCATAGGGACCCAGACATCATGGATATCAAATGTGACAACCTAAAATTGTAAGACTTGTTGATAATTAGCTCCAAAAATATCTCAGCAAGATGAAATAATGGTCTTGATTTTCAGTTCACTAACCATGCTTCAGGTACAGTTTACTGAGATGGAAATAAGTGTGCTTCCTTATCTGGTACAATAAAACAGAGATGTATTTTAAAATAAATGATTAATTATTATACAGAACACATATTTCAAAGGTGATTTCTGGCTAACAACTTAAAAGAAAAAAAGGAATATTAAAATGCAATACTTGGTAACTTTTTCATTAATACTTAACTTATAGTGTCAACACCAAATCTTAATAACTCTCTCAAATTCAATACATTTAAGTCCTTTCTTTGGAATTATGACCAAATCAAGGATCTAGAGATTCAGGCTCTCTTAGCATCTTTTTGATTCTTGCTCTTCTCATCAATTTCTAGTTTCCCTTCTCTAGTTAACTGAAGGATAGGGTGTAATTTCCCTTTTTCCCCACTCTTTCTTCTGCAGCCGCAGAAGCACAACTCCCTACATCCCTGCACTAGCTACAGCCTAGTGACCAACACCTTCAGTACTGCTAAGGATCCCTACAGAAGTTCTGCCTCTACTGTCAACTAGCAGAGCTATGAGGCCTTGGCCCAGACCCGTCACCTCTCTGACTCAATGCTCTCATCTCTAGAACTATGTGGCCTCCAGAGTCTATTTGCTCTCAAAATCTTTGATTTCATGATTCCTTACCATAACAAGTATCATTTATAAATGAAGGTAAAAATGGTCAACTTTAAAATTAATAATAATAATAATATGAGAAAATACATTCAGTAAAACTAGGCCTCTTAGATAGACAATCAAAATGCAACGGAAATCTCTGAAAGATTCAATTGCTGCAGTTTCTTAGAACCCAGTGAGTAAATAGATCCTCTTGTAGGGGGTCTCTAATGAATCACTTTTCCTCTCTCAAGTCAATTTTTAATTGGTGTGTGTGTCTGTGTGCACTGTCCCTCTAGTTAGAGTTCCTCTAGAAACAAGAATAGATTCTTTTCCGTCTCAATGTCTATCACATAATAATCCATCACAAACACTTGAAGACTGATAACTGGCTTAAATCTGCCTTTTATTGACAAAATTATATAAATCCTATTTGTCTGCCCTGTAAAAAATATATATGAAATACGTTAATCAGTTAGACTTTTATTTGGTGTATGGAGGGATAGTGTTCATTTTTTATTATTTCACTGGGAAAGCTATCAAATAACTTTATCTTATTATAGCACCTATGCCAAATCACATGTACCTGTGAATCCCACAGTTTGTTTGTGCTTCATACACCACATAATCTTTTAGTGGTTCCATGTTTCAAGACATTGCATCTGGTGACATAAAGTAGACTTTACAACCTAATAAAAATGTATGGAGTTTAAAGTGTCATACTTTAAAAATTACTCAAACCAGCAATCTAAGCTTCTTTTAAATAGAAAGAGGTAGTGCCTTTACTAATCTTCAAGGCTTATTACATTTCTGCATCTAATTTCTCCATCCTTGTTCCTAGGCTGCATAGAATTGCTGGAAAAAATTTTATAGAACGTGCTCAAAGCACCCTGGAATAAGAGAACAAACAACATACATATATAAGGAGTGACAGCCTACAATTCAAACATTGATGGGTAACGTATGTGCTTAAAGGTAAAGCCAATGTAAACATTAACAACTATTCAAAAATTTCATTTTCCTTACTTTGGTATGTCTGGCTTTCAATTGCTATTACTGAAAGTTCTGATTTCTCATGAACACCAAAGACAGTAGCCACACTCCACAAAGTGCTTAAGAAAACCTTGTTTTCAGTTTGACTCTTGCCTGTACTGCACAGATACATTAAAGGGAAAAGCAAAGACAAAACATGAGAGTGCTGGACTCATCTACGCTCTTCACCAACCAGACACTTGTTTTGAGTTCCTCATTGTTATTGCTGTTGTCCCCTGTTACTATCTTTTCCTCTTCCGGATTCAACAGTGACTTACTCTGTTATTCTGGCCAACCCATTTAACATGTCTGGCAGTCTCTGTAGAATCTTTCTTATCACTCCTCAAACTAACAGGAGTGCTGTAAAAATTGGGAGACTTTGAAGACTTCAAGAATATTAATTGAAGAGGGTATTTAATGGTGATATAGCAGGGCAGCTATAAACCAGAGGTCAGAGATAGATATGGGGACACGGACTCCCAGTAGACACCAGATATGTAGGCCAAAACCCAACATTGTGGCCTGTAGAATCCAACTGACTATGAACAAGCTTACCTACATCCTCAAGCTCCTCTTGGATTATTCTTCCCCTCACCTTGACCTGACAGTAGGTCAAAATTCCCCAGTGTTGTCCACTCCTGCCACTCCTAAGAATTATCATTACTTAGGAGGCAATATACTCTTATCTCTTCCCAGCCATTTCCATACCACCATTCTACCGTGAGCTCTCAGCAATGCCTGGCCTTTTGAAACATCCTTCCCTGGGCCCTTGCTCCCTCCTTGTTGCTGTTTTCAACCCATGTCTGGACCCTTCAGTGCCTTCTTTGATAGTTTTGCCTTTGACTTTAAATCTCCCAACTCATTCCATGGCAACATCTTGTTAATCTCAATATCCATACAGATGGCCCTTCATGCTCCAGCTCAACCTTCTTACACCACCTCTGCACCCCCCACTTATGTACCTATCCAAGATTTGTCCTTGCATCTGACACTGCAGAATTGCTTCCTTATGAGATTTTTAACTCTAAATTTTCCTTCTTTGACCATAATATATCCTTCCTCTCTCACATCTACTGTAATTGCTGCCAAGTCATAGCCTTCAGCCTGTTCATCCCTCGATTTTCTTCATTACCTCACTTCCTCCTTGACATGCTTCCTTACCCACTCTTGGTTCTGACAGTGAACAACTTGAAGATTATTCCCGTTAGTACCCAGAATACGCTGCTGAATATTACCAAAGAAAATCTTGAACCCAGGTCACTTATTTTCATTCCAAAATCATCTTCTGTAGCCTCAGCAGGGCTCTCACTGCTGTTCGCAATTTTAGAACTTACCTCTGGATAAGCCTCTAGCACTTTTGCCGTAGGAAAGTGTTATCAGTAACCTCAAAGTCTACCCACTCCATCATCTTCCAGTTTCCTAATAATGTTCTACATGATGCAACTTTAATTATCTTTTCTTTTCTGTACTTTTAGCACATGCATTCCATTCTCTACTTTACTCCTTTTCAGAAGAGGGCATTTCTGTCCTGCTACTACATTGCCCCCTCTTTTCCCAACTCTTCCAAGAATGTGTTACATCAGTCATCACATTCGTCTCTTCCTCTCTGCCATTACTTCTCAGCCTGCAATTACATTCAGGCTTCCTACACTCATACCAAGTTTCCTTAACCATTCAACTTCCATGAGGTACCACCTTTCCTGTATCAAACTTCTTGAAAGTGTCTATACTTGATGCCCTTACTTCAACTTTCATTTATTCATCACTTATGTGGCATTTGACTAACAAAGTCAGCCTCTCCAAAGTCACCAATGACCAACTAGTCATCTAGCTTTTTTAATTAATAATCATTTTCACAAAGAACATTTAAGGACATGGGGAAATCCCTACGATGCATTGTTAAATTTTAAAATGTAACAAAATTATAAATAGAGTACAGTGCCAATTAGAATGTTGATATGCAGGTGTGTGTCTGTTCAGAAAGTGAGTGGGGAAAAAAATCACAGAAACAGTAAAAGTTAGTAAAGATTAAGGGTTATTGGTTAAGAGAATAAAATTACAGATATTTTCATACATTTTTATGTTGTCTACATTTTCTGTAATGAATATTACATCCATAATCAGAGGGGCAAAAAGGATTTAAGGGTTTACTTTTTTTTTTTTTCCTTATTCTTCTTTCTCAATCCCTCTGACATATTTGACCCCACTGATTGCTGCTCCCCAAAATTCTTCCCAGAAACAGCTTCACAGATGTGCAATCTGTGAAGGGCCTCAGACTTAGAAAAACTTTGTTTAGTTTAAGCCTCTCCTGTTTCCATTTTGAAATTCCCAATAAATTTTCAACAAGCCTCACAATTGTGTTTTGCGCTAGGCCCCGCACGTTATGTAGCTGGTCCTAACTCTGCCCTCAGCCTCTGACACCACAATGTCTTTTTCCTACCTAACCTCTCCTTTTCTATTTCATCATTCCACTCACTAAACTCAGAAGTTCATTAGAGTGGTTACCATCACCCACCTTACCTCTATCTCCTTTGCTATCTCACTCATGGCTTCAGTTCTTGCTTCATTAAATACTGCCCACATCTATTACCTGAATCTTGAGCTTCAGATCTGCATTTCCACCCGTAACCTAGATATTTCCATAAGGATGTTCAGTAAGCACTTCACATTTAACATGTTCAAAATGGAATTTAGCATCTACTTATGTATTCTTCCATGTCCTTCTTCTTTCCCTCAACTTTATATTTTGGAGATGTATTCATGTTGATGCGTGTAGCTGTCATTCATGTATTTTTGCTGCTCTATAGTATCTCCTTATATGAACATACTTCAATCGACTTCCCCATGTAAGGGTTTTTGTAATATGTTATGTCCTGGTACACACATGCAAGAAGAGTGTCCCGTGAAGTTGCTATGTCATAGAGAACACACGAGTTCAGTTTTACCAGGCATACCCAACTGTTTTCAATGTGGCTGTATCAGTTCGTACTCCCACTTGCAGTGGATTAACGTTCTTTTTACTCCATATCCTCACCAACACTTGATTAAAATTTTGGTCAACTTTGTCGTGTCTCATTATTATTTTGATCTGCATTCCCTTGATTATTAACGAGAATGAGCATCTTTCATACATTAATTATATATAAAAAGTATCTTCTTCATGTAGTGCCTTTATAATGAAGAAACTTTTTTTAATTAAGATCTATACCGCAGACTAAGATCTATGTCATGATGGGCAAGTTTTTCAGTCAATCCTGAAGAACACTAAAGATTTACAGTCCTACCCTCACTGAGATGGTAAACTTGACCAGTTACAAACAATTATGCTTTGGGATTTTATTGATTAAGTAATATGTTCTCCAAGTGATAATGTTCTGTGATAAAACTAGCTGTGAAGGAGAAACCAAGTGTGGCTGTTAAACCTTTCTATGGCCTATCATGCAACCAGCATGGAGTTACTTAGTACCGTCAGGGTAGGCACAATGTGGAAGAAATAATTGTCATTCCACACAGCAGTACCCAACTCCTACCCCCAGCAAGGACAACAACTAGAGAAGAAGATACAAATACCTGTTGGTTGATGAAGAGTCTACTCCACTCAGAAAAGAACATGTGGAAACCATGGGAAATGAAAATACCCTGTCAAATCCAACCAAATCCAACCTCACCTCTCCCAGACACTTCCCCCTACAGTTTCTGGAGTTCCCCAGGTATGTTCTTTGCATAAGTCACTGTTTCATGTCTATCATTACCTAAATATTTTACATCAGGGAAGAATAAGTGTCTTGAGGCAAGGAATCCCCAAAATTGTTTTGAGGTTAATTAACTATATAGCATATGTGGCCATGAATTTCAGGTTCCTGGATTAGAAAGACAGAGATGACTATTAATTCTGTTCAATCTGACTGATTTGCTAAGCAGCTACTGTGTCCAAGAAGAATATGATAGAACCCTTGCCACTTAAAAAGCAAACTTTATGTACCAAGAACAAGAAAGAATTTCACAGCTCCCATCCTAAAATAGAAAGAGTATTATCAAGCCACACTCTTATTGCAACATATCTTTGTGCAATATATTTAATAAAATTCTAAATTTGATATCTCTTCCTCATTTTTTTCCCATATCTACTGTGAGGAAATTCAACTTGACATTTCTTTCAAAAGACTATTGGTAATTCACAATTACTGCTCTAGCACTTCCTCCTCTGAACTAAAAAATAATAACAGCTGGAAATTTTTTTAAAATTTTTTATTATACTTTAAGTTCTAGGGCACATGTGCACAACATGCAGGTTTGCTACATATGTATACATGTGCCATGTTGGTGTGCCACTCCCACTAACTCATCATTTACATTAGGTATATCTCCTAATGCTATCCCTCCCTCCTCCCCGCACCCCACAACAGGCCGCAGGGTGTGATGTTCCCAGCCCTGTGTCCAAGTGTTCTCATTGTTTAATTCCCACCTATGAGTGAGAACATGCGGTGTTTGGTTTTCTGTTCTTGCAATAGTTTGCTGAGAATGATGGTTTCCCGCTGCATCCATGTCCCTACAAAGGACACAAACTCATCCTTTTTTATGGCGGCATAGTATTCCATGGTGTATATGTACCATGTTTTCTTAATCCAGTCTGTCATTGATGGACATTTGGATTGGTTCCAAGTCTTTGCTATTGTGAATAGTGCCACAATAAACATATGTGTGCATGTGTCTTTATAGCAGCATGATTTACTATCCTTTGGATATATACCCAGTAATGGGATGGCTGGGTCAAATGGTATTTCTAGTTCTAGATCCTCGAGGAATCGCCACACTGTTTTCCACAATGGTTGAACTAGTTTACAGTCCCTCCAACAGTGTAAAAGCGTTCCTATTTCTCCACATCCTCTCCAGCACCTATTGTTTCCTGACTTTTTAATGATTGCCATTCTAACCAGTGTGAGATGGTATCCCATTGTGGTTTTGATTTGCATTTCTCTGATGGTGAGTGATGATGAGCATTTTTTCATGTGCCTGTTGGCTGCATAAATGTCTTCTTTTGAGAAGTGTCTGTTCATATCCTTTGCCCACTTTTTAATGGGATTGTTTTTTTCTTGTAAATTTGTTTGAGTTCTTTATAGGTTCTGGATTTTAGCCCTTTGTCAGATGAGTAGATTGCACAAATTTTCTCCCATTCTGTAGGTTGCCTGTTCACTCTGATGGTAGTTTCTTTTGCTGTGCAGAAGCTCTTTAGTTTAATTTGATCCCATTTGTCAATTTTGGCTTTTGTTGCCATTGCTTTTGGTGTTTTAGACATGAAGTCCTTGCCCATGCCTATGTCCTGAATGGTATTGCCTAGGTTTTCTTCTAGGGTTTTTATGGTTTTAGGTCTAACATTTAAGTCTCTAATCCATCTTGAATTAATTTTTGTATAAGGAGTAAAGAAGGGATCCAGTTTCAGCTTTCTTCATATGGCTAGCCAGTTTTCCCAGCACCATTTATAAAATAGGGAATCCTTTACCCATTTCTTGTTTTTGTCAGGTTTGTCAAAGATCAGATGGTTGTAGATGTGTGGTATTATTTCTGAGGGCTCTGTTCCATTCCATTGGTCTATACCTCTGTTTTGGTACCAGTACCATGCTGTTTTGGTTACTGTAGCCTTGTAGTATAGTTTGAAGTCAGGTAGCGTGATGCCTCCAGCTTTGTTCTTTTGACTTAGGATTCTCTTGGCAATGCGGGCTCTTTTTTGGTTCCATATGAACTTTAAAGTCGTTTTTTCCAATTCTGTGAAGAAAGTCATTGGTAGCTTAATGAGGATGGCATTGAATCTATAAATGACCTTGGGCAGTACGGCCATTTTCACGATCTTGATTCTTCCTAACCATGAGCATGGAATGTTCTTCCACTTGTTTGTGTCCTCTTTTATTTCACTGAGCAGTGGTTTGTAGTTCTCCTTGAAGAGGTCCTTCACATCCCTTGTAAGTTGGATTCCTAGGTATTTTGTTCTCTTTGAAGTAATTGTGAATGGGAGTTCACTCATTATTTTGCTCTCTGTGTGTTATTGGTATATAAGAATGCTTGTGATTTTTGCACATTGATTTTTGTATCCTGAGACTTTACTGAAATTGCTTATCAGCTTAAGGAGATTTTGGGCTGAGACAATGGGGTTTTCTAAATATACAATCATGTCATCTGCAAACAGGGACAATTTGACTTCCTCTTTTCCTAATTGAATACCCTTTATTTCTTTCTCTTGCCTGATTGCCCTGGCCAGAACTTCCAATGTTATGTTGAATAGGAGTTGTGAGAGAGGGCATCCCTGTCTTGTGCCAGTTTTCAAAGGGAATGCTTCCAGTTTTTGCCCATTCAGTATGATATTGGCTGTGAGTTTGTCATAAATAGCTCTTATTATTTTGAGATACATTCCATCAATACCGAATTTATTGAGAGTTTTTAGCATGAAGGGCTGTTGAATTTTGTCAAAGGCCTTTTTTGCATCTATTGAGATAATCATGTGGTTTTTGTCTTTGGTTCTGTTTATATGCTGGATTATGATTGCTGATTTGTGTATGTTGAACCAGCCTTGCATCCCAGGGATGAAGCCCACTTGATCATGCTGGATAAGCTTTTTGATGTGCTCCTGGATTTGGTTTGCCAGTATTTTATTGAGGATTTTTGCATCGATGTTCATCAGGGATATTGGTCTAAAATTCTCCTTTTTTTGTTGTGTCTTTGCCAGGCTTTGGTTATCAGGATGATGTTGGTCTCATAAAATGAGTTAGGGAGGATTCCCTCTTTTTCTATTGATTGGAATAGTTTCAGAAGGAATGGTACCAGTTCCTCCTTGTACCTCTGGTAGAATTCAGCTGTGAATCCATCTGGTCCTGGACTTGTTTTGGTTGGTAGGCTATTAATTATTGCCTCAATTTCAGAGCCTGCTATTGGTCTATTCAGGGATTCAAATTCTTCATGGTTTAGTCTTGGGAGAGTGTATGTGTCCAGGAATTTATCCATTTCTTCTAGGTTTTCTAGTTTATTTTCGTAGAGGTGTTTATAGTATTCTCTGATGGTAGTTTGTATTTCTGTGGGGTCGGTGGTGATATCCCCTTTATCATTTTTTATTGCATCTATTTGATTCTTCTCTCTTTTCTTCTTTACTAGTCTTGCTAGAGGTCTGTCAATTTTGTTGATCTTTTCAAAAAACCAGCTCCTGAATTCATTGCTTTTTTGAAGAGTTTTTTTGTGTCTCTATCTCCTTCAGTTCTGCTCTGATCTTAGTTACTTCTTGCCTTCTGCTAGCTTTTGAATGTGTTTGCTCTTGCTTCTCTAGTTCTTTTATTGTGGTGTTAGGGTGTCAATTTTAGATCTTTCCTGCTTTCTCTTGTGGGCATTTAGTGCTATAAATTTCCCTCTACACACTGCTTTAAATGTGTCCCAGAGATTCTGGTATGTTGTATCTTTGTTCTCATTGGTTTCAAAGAACATCTTTATTTCTGCCTTCATTTTGTTATGTACCCAGTAATCATTCTGGAGCAGGTTGTTCAGTTTCCATGTAGTTGAGCGGTTTTGAGTGAGTTTCTTAATCCTGAGTTCTAGTTTGATTGCGCTGTGGGCTGAGAGACAGTTTGTTATAATTTCTGTTCTTTTACATTTGCTGAGGAGTGCTTTACTTCCAACTATGTGGTCAATTTTGGAATAAGTGTGATGTGGTAACAACTGGACTTTATTTAATGCTTATTCTGTGTCAGGAATTTTAGCAAGTGTTATATGCATAACAGCTCGTTTAAGCTTCATAGCAACCTTTGTTGTAAAGGTATGTATGCTTTGTCACTATTTTTGTTTCAGGTATAATTCACATGCAATAAATTCACATATTTTAAGTACACAATTTGATAAGTTTTGATAATGTATATTCCTATGAAACCATCAGTACAATCAAGACAATGAGCATATCCATCACCCCCGAAATGTATCCTCATGACCTTCTGTAATCCTTCCCTTCCACTCTTTCCTGTTCTCTTACCCTTCCCCATTTCTAAGCAAATACTGATCTGTCACTGCAGTTTGCATTTTCTAGAATTTTAAAAAGTGGAATGATACTGCACTCTTTTCTCCAGCTTCTTTAATCAGTGTAATAATTCTGAGTAATCCACGTTGTTGTGTCTATCAATAATTCATTCTTTTTTTTTTCTTGGTAATGTCCCATTTTATGAATATATCATGATTTCTTTAACCTCTCACCTGTGACATTTGGCTAGTTTCCAGGTTTTGGCAGTTACACCAATGAAGTTGCTACAAACATTCATATACAAGTTTTTGAATAGGCATATGCTTTCATTTTTCTTACTTAAGTATCTGGAAGTAGAGGGACTAGCATACTTGTAGATGTATATTTAACAATTTAAGAATCTGCCAGTCCTCATATTGCTATGACAAATTGCCACAAACTGAGCAGCTTTAAACAACACCAGTTTGTCTCTTACAGCTCCAGAGGTCAAAAGTCTAAAATCAAGGTATCCCCCAGGCTATGTTCTTTCTGGAGGCTTCAGGGGCGAATTCTTTCGCTCCTTAACTTCCAACCTGCCTGCATTCCTTGGATCATGGCCCATTCCTCAGGACATTCTAACCTCATACTTCTGTGTTCACGTCTCCTGCCACTGACCCTGATTCTCCTCTCTCCCTCTTCTAAGGACCCTTGTGATTGCATTGATGTCACCTGAGTAATTCAGGATACTCTCTTGGATTTTCAAAATTTTTCACTTAATCACATCTGCAAAGTTCCTTTTACCACATAAGATAATAGATTCACAGACTCCAAGGATTAGGATATAAGCCTCTTTGAGGGACCACTATTCAGCTTATCCCACTGTCTTCCATAGAGGTTACATCATTTTATATACCCATCAGCAGCATAAGGGAGTTATAGTTCCTCCATATCCTCACCAACACTTGTTATGGTCAGTTACTTTAATTTGCATTTCTCAATAACAAATGATGTTGAAAATCTTTTCATATACTTATTTGCTCTCTATAGATCTTCTTAGGTGAAGCATCGGTTGAAATCTTCTTTCCAATTTTCCTTGGGTGTTTTTCAATTGTTGGATTTTTAGAGATCTTTAAATATTCTTGATACAAGCCTGTTATCAGCTATGACTTGCAAATATTTTCTGCCAGGCTGTGGCTTGTTAATTTGTTTTCTTAACAGTGTCTTTCAAGAGAGGTTTTTAATTTTGATTAAGTCTGATTTATAAATTTATTTTTATAAATTAAGCTTTGTGTGCCATATCTTTAAAATTTTGTCTAATCTGGGGTCAAAAAAGATTTTCTCTTATGTTTTTTCTAAAAGTTTTATAGTTTTAGTTCTTTCATTTAGATCTATAATCCATTTTGAATCAAGTTTTACATATAAATCAAAGTTCTTGTTTTCCTTATGAACATCCAACTGTTCCACCACCATTTGTTGAGAAGTCCATCCTTTCTCCACTGAATTGGCTTTGGCATCCTTGTTAAAAAAAAAAAAAAAAAAGTCAGTTATCTCTAAATATGTCTAATTTTGGACTCTTTATTATATTCATCCATGAATATTGTCCATTCATTCATCCATGCCAGTGTCACACTGTCTTAGTTACTGTAATTTATAATGTCTGTATGTAATTTATAAAGCTATCTTGGTTATTTTAGATCTTTTGCATTTTTTATTTGAATTTTAAAATTAGCTGGTAATTCATATATAAAAGCCTGTGAGAACTTTGATTGGGATTGCATTAAATCTTTAGATCAATCTGGGGAGAAATGACCTTATAGCAACATTGATTCTTCTGACATATGAACATTGTATATCTCTCCATTGTTGAGTTTTTCCCAGTAATATTTTTTAGATTTCAGTAAACAGATCTTACTCACCTTTTATCAGATACAGCAGTATTTTCATACTTTTGAAGCTATTTTAAATGATTTTTTAAATTTCTCATGTTCATTGTTAGTATGTACAAATACAACTGATTTTTGCATACTAATGTATCCTGCCATCTTGCTAACTCAGTTCTTTTAGCTTTTTGTAGATTCCATTGGACTCTCTGCATGGAAGATTGTATTGTCTATAAATAAAAATGGTTTCATTTCCAAACTGAATGTTTTTAATTTCTTTTCTTAGTGCATTAAATTTTTTATAATTTCTGATTTGTCAGCATCCCACCGATTTCATATGTTGTAATTTCATTTTCATTCAGTTCATAGTACTTTCTAATTTCCCTTTTTATCTCACTTTTTAAATATTTTTCCCTACTTTCTCATCAAGCATGATCCCTTGTGATCATTTATTTGACCCAATGGGCAATTTAGAAGTGTCTTACTTAGTTTACAAATATTTGAGGATTTGCCAGAAAATCATTCTGTTATTGATTTCTAATTTAATTTCATTGTGGCCAGAAAACAGACTTAGTAAAACTTTAATTCTTTTTAAATTTATTGAGATATGTTTTGTGACCCAGAATATGATCTTTGTAAATGTTCTATATACACTTGAAAGTAAATGTTTATGCTGTTTTTCGGGTGAAGTGCTGCATAAATACTTCTTAATATGAATTCAGTCATTTGGTTGATTGTTTTGTCTAAGCTTCTTGTGTTTTTACTGATTTTCTGTCTCCTTGTTCTATCAGTTGTGGAGGGAATGATCCTGAAATACCTGATTATAATTTTGGTTATGTCTATTTCTTCTTGCAGTTCTATCATTTTTTGTTTCCAGTATTTTGATGCTCTGTTATTGATGGTATGAACATTCAGGAATGTTCTTTTCTTCTGGTAAATTGACATCCTTATTATTATAAAGTAACCTTACTTTATCTCAGGATAAATTCTGAAATCTACTTTGTCTGTTATTAATATAGCCACTTCAGCTTCCTTTTGACTATTGTCAATATATTTTTTTCTATCCTTTTATTTTTAACCTTCTTGTGCCTTTATATTTAAGGGGCATTTCTCTTAGCCAACATATACATATTACACAATGTGAAAATATCTGCCTTTTAATTTGGGTGTTTAGTCCATTTACAACTAGTGTTAACTATTGATATGATTAGAATTAAACTTATTATCTTGATACTTTTTTCTATTTGTCACATATGATCTATGTTCTCTTGTTTATTTTCCACCTTATTCTGAATTAACTGAATACTTTTATGATTCCATCTTGTCTCCTTTATTGGCAATATTAACAACAATAATTTAAAGCTTATAGTGTACATCTTTAACATATCACAGATTACCTTCAAGTGATAGTATACAACTTACACATATCATAAGATTGCTTCAACAGCGTACTTTCATTTTGCCCATTTCAGCCTCTGTGTTATTTTTGTCATATATTTTACTTCTACATATGTCCATTTACTTGTCGATTTATGTCAGTTTTCTCATTGGTTTTCTGCATAATAAATTACCATAAACTGAGAGGCTTAATATAACACCCATTTACTATCTCAGACTTCTGTAAGTCTGGAATGACCTCACTGAATTTTCTGCTCAGGTTCTCACAATGTTGAAATCAATGTATTAGCCAGCTGTATTCTCATCTCGATTGTGGGTCTTGCTGCAAGCTCATTTCTGTTATTAACAGACTATAGTTCTCTATGGTTTTAGAACTCAAGTTCCCATTTACTAGTCAACTGTTAACCAGGGGTTACTTTCAGGTCATTGCAGCCACTCTCTGGTCCTTGCACTTGAACCCTTTTATCTACAAACAGATCAATGCACCCAATCTTTCTTGTGCATTCAATACCTCTGCCTTCCCCTTCTGCTAACAAATGGAGAAAACTCTGTTTGAAAGGACTCCTATGGTTAGTCAGGTCCACCTGGATAATCTCCCTATCTTAAACTTGGCTGTGCTGTAGAATATAACATAATCACAGGAATGATATTATCATCAGATTCAATGGTTCTGGCGATTAGGGCATGGAATCTTGGGTAACAATTTTAGAATTTTGCCTACCACCATATGTTTAATACAAACCATACATTACATTGTCATTGTTTTCTTTTAATATTTAATTTTCTTTTAAAATATTTAAATAATAAGAAAAATATCTTATGTATTTACTCATGTAGTTACCATTTTATGTTCTTCATATCTTGTGTAGATCAATATTTCTATCTGATGTCTTTTTCCTTCTGATTGTACAAATTCCTTTCACATTTCTTGTAGCATGACTCTGCTAATGATGAATTATTCAGACTTTTGTATGTCTAAAAATGGCCTTATTTTATCCTGTTTCTCAAGGATATTTTCACTGGGTATGTAATTCTGTGTGACAGTTTTTCCTTTTGGTACTTGAAAATGTTGGGTTACTGTCTTCTCACTTGCATTGTTTCTGGTGAAAAGTCTCCTCTTATCTTTCTATTTGTTCCTCTGTACATAATGTGTCTTCTTTCTCTTCATGCCTGTAAGACTTTCTCTTTATCAATATTTTTAAACAATTTAATAATAATATGCTTTGTGCAGTTTTCTTCGAATTGCTTGGTTTGGCGTTTCATTGTACTTCTTGGATCAGTGGGTTTATAATTCATTAAATTTGGGAAGCTTGCAGCAATCATTTTTAAAATACTTTTCTGCATTTTTTTAAGGAACTACAGTTACAGCTATATTAAGTTACATGAAGTTGTTCCACAGCTCACTGATTATACTATTTATTTTTTTGTTCCTTTTTCTCTGTTTACTTTTGAATTGTTTCTATTGCTATGTCTTCAAGTTCATTATTTTTTCTGCAATGTCCAATTTGCCATTAATCCCATCCAGTGTATTTGTCATCTCAGACATTGTAATTTTCATCTGCATTGGTTTTTGTTTTAGGGATGGAATCTTGCTTTGTCACCCAGGCTGGAGTGCCACGGCACAATCATTGCTCTCCACTGCCTCAAACTCCTGAGCTCAAGGGATCCTCCTGCCTCAACCTCCCAAAGCACGATATTACAGGCATGAGCCACGGCACCTGGGCAGTTTTCATCTCTATAAGTTGATTTGGGTCTTTTTATGTCTTCCATGTCCCTACTTATCTTATTGAGCATACAACATAGTTATAATAACTGTTTAAATGACTTGTATGTTAATTCTCACATCTATACCAGTTCTGGATTGGTTTCAGTTGATTGATTTTTCTTTTCATTACAGATCATCTGTTCCTACTTCTTTGCATACCTGATAACTTTTGGTGGGATGTCAGATGTTGTGATTTTACCTGTTGAATGCAGAATATTTTTTAATTGCAAAAAGATTCTTGAGCTTTGTTCTCAGATGTAATTAAAATACTTCAAAACAGTTCGATCCTTTTAGGTCTTGCTTTTAAAATTTGTTAGGCAGGAGCAGAGCTATGTTTCATTTAGGGCTAATTATTGTTCACTGTAAAGGCAAGAACCTTTAATTAGTCTACCCAACATCCTGTAAATTATAACATTTTCCAGTCTGGCTAGTGGGATCAGATACTAATCCTGGCCCTGTGTGAATGTCGTGCATTATTCCATCAATTCCTTTTGAGTGGTTATTTTTCCAGCTCTGGATAGTTTCCTCAAATGCAAGTGCTGGTCAAAACTGAAATGAATACTTGAATGGGTCCCTCTGCAACTCTTCAGAGTTCAAATATATGAAAATACCTTCTACTTTCATTCTAAGAATTTTCTTGCACCTGTCTAATACTTTAGCCCTATATAGTTACTAAGCCCTGAAAGCACCTACAGCAGTGTGTACAATAATTGAAACCCCAGAGTGCTCTCTCTAAATAGGTGCTATATCACCTTTATTGTGCTAAAAATGGTTATAGAACTTAAGGGGTTTTTTATCTTATACAACATTTTTCATATAGCATTATACAGTAAAATGTATGCTACAGATGCATAATTAATTTTCTTGAAGACAGCATGCATTCAGAACATTCTACAGTGATGATTCATCTTCATGCTGCCTTCTAGCCCAGTCAGGTGATTCAAATGACTTTTTTGGTGGGGCTTTCCCAGAAGGCACAAAATGAGTAGCTGGTCACATTCAGGGTCCCTGGTATTTTATATTAAATAGAACAGAGGGGTGATTTAGCTTTCTTTTTGGTAAAGTGAATAAATATGAATTAAAAATTTGGTAAAGTGGTAAATATGAATAAAAAATTCATTTTTTAAATGTGAACTTTAAATCAAAATATAAATGTCCCTTTTTAGCTCTGTAGTTTCCGTTTGTTTTATCTTAATTTCTGGTGATATTTTATCAGCATTGGATTGGAATACTATAGTTTTTAGTTTTTCACACTATTAAGCATTTAGTGATCTGCAAAGAAACCCTTGAGAAATTAACCTTTATCCGAACAATTCTTTTGTAATCCTTAATATGGTGAGTTCTTTCATCTTCTAATTTATCTGTTTACAAATAAGATCTCAAAATACTACTATTAAGTGTTTTGTTTGATCATGTAAAAGAAAAAGACTTGCTGTGACGATTATTTTTTGTGTGTTCTGGTGTAGACAGCCATAGAAATCTTTATGAGGGAGCCCTCTGAAAATCAGTCTTCAGCTGACTCTTGTCTCTTGCATCTTCACCTTCAGCTAAGCCTGTCAATAGTCTCTTCATTCTCAAAACAAAATACACACAAAAAGGTGAAGGGATCTTCCTCCTTTCTTGAAATGTTGTCCTGAGTCTCTTTACCCTTACCACCACCTTACTGAGTGTCCCCTTACCACCAAAGTTTTCCAAACACTTTGCTGCCTCCACTCCTTTATTCCCCGACTCATTCTTAAATCCTTGTAATCTGGTGTTTGCCTTCTACTAATTTACTGAAGCTAGACTATCAGAAGTCATTATCTGATTATGTAGTAACAAGCCAAATTTCCTTTCACCTTTACAGCTCTGCAACATTTAATGTAACAGATGGCCCTTTCTTGAAAATCTCCTCTTCCATTGACATTTATAACACAACACTCTTGGTATTCCTCCTACATCCACAACCTGATCACCGCCTACTTACCAGGCTTCCCTTGCTGCTCCCAACCCCCTAAGTTCAGGCTTTCCTCAGGGAAAAGACTTTGGAGCCCTTCCCTATTCTTGTTTATACTCCCTCCCTTGACATTCTCATTCAATATCAAGATTCAACTATGACTTTTAGAAATATGGTTCCCAATCCCTCTATCTCCAGCCCTCCAGTCTCTGCCACATTTTTTATTGCTATGGGAGATATGTCCACCTAGGTTTCCCTATAATGCTTCACCCTCACTCTCTCAATGACTGAATGTAAGACTTTGCCTTACAAATGTATTTTATTCTGAATTCTGCAGTTTATTTTATGACAAATCATACACAGTCGCTCAGGATTAAAGTCTCACTCTGATGCCCAGTTCAGCTGATCAGATCTGGATTTTCTATTTAAAACTGTCCTCTCCTCTTAATTCCCACTCCCACTATCCTGTTCTCATTACTTCGGTATAGACTGGAGCAATCCACTCCTCCTTTGATACCCCTCTTTCTTTAAAGCATATTCTCACTTATGCTAATCTAATCTGGAGGCATAGCTCTGATCAAACACAACTTCATAACTTCCCTCTCAAATGCCTTTGACTGCAGGAAAAATTCACAACTTCTTATTGTATAATATATCCCAGACTATTTTTCTACCTTTATTTCCTAAAATACCCAATCAAATATCCAAGACCTAAACCAAATTGAACCACTCTCTCGCTCTCTGTTCCCAAAAATTCTAGCACTTCCCTACTCCAGACCCACAGTTGGTTTAAGCATTTCTTTTTCCTGGAATGCTCTTCTCCATGTCTTTATCCTGTTCTTCATTGGAAACGAGCAAAAATAACACCTCCTTAATTAAGCTTTCCTGTTATCCCCAAACCTGGAGTCAGCACTCTTAACCCTGTAACGTTTTATATGGGTCATTATTTTTTTTAACTATTGACTTTGTACTGTAGCTACTTTTATATGTCCTATCTCCCTTGGTACACTATAATCTTATTATTCAAATTAACTTTGCATTCTTCATGATACCTGCATGTTACATGGTAAAAATAATCAATAAATACTTGATGCTGAATTTATCAATCAGTTAATTCATCAAATTTAAATGCTTCTGAGGGGGAAAAATGATATGCGAGATGGGTTCCATAGTATCTAAAATCACTACAGTACAAGGGCTCCCATAATCAATGCTATGTGGTAGAAGAGATAACAAGTGATCTAAGACAGCCTTACTTAAAATAAGGATGACTAGGGGTGAGAGGTCTTCTAGAAGCATTTTGGTGTTTAACATAGGTAGAATGTTATAAGCAGAAATGCAAAGCAATACATTCTAAGTTCAATGTAAACAGAGGCATAGAGAGGAAGGCGAGTTAAGGTGTTCCAAAAACAATGAGTAGAACAGTTTGACCAAAGGAAAGGGTTCATGTCAGGGATACCGAAGATAAAACTTGAAGGGCAAGCTTGGGGAGAGATCATGTGCTCTCTGGCCCATTGGTGGATGGAGCTAGTGGCAACTGCCAGGAAACAATGAACCCTGGGACCTGATCATCAGCATGATCAGGCTCTCACTTGGCCATGAGGACTATGAGAGTTTTCCTACTGTCACTGTGGGGAACCACACTATTTTATAATGGTCTGTTCCAGGTATTTTTGTTTCCAGTTTATTTATCCATTTATTTATTCAAACATTCATTAACACCTACTGCATTCTAAACATTGTGCAAGACCCTGATGATTCCAAAATGAATAGCTATGCTTCTGACCCCTGGAGTTGCGCATGTCAGTAAAATTACCAGACTAAACTCTTATGGAGATGACCTGAAATTTTATTTGGAGTACAATCTAAATACATTTTATGATTCATCTATGTTTGGTTTTGCTTTAGTTGCTTGTTGGATTTGTCAGTTAAATATATTGTTT
Organism: Theropithecus gelada; assembly: GCF_003255815.1. NCBI lineage: Eukaryota > Metazoa > Chordata > Mammalia > Primates > Cercopithecidae > Theropithecus > Theropithecus gelada. The sequence continues at coordinate 22,111,322 of NC_037669.1, read as the reverse complement.
TATAAAAGAGAAGGAAGCTAGGTACTTTTATTTTTACTTTAACAAAAGTACATCAAAAAAACTTTCTCCCCATAGAAACAGTAACAGATCTTTGTGATTCAGATATTTAGTTACTATCTCCTCTCTGAAAGAAAATACCAGAATTGTTTTACCTATAGGTATATTCTTCAATTTGTCACTGGTAAAATGCCCCGAAATATTTAGGCCTCGTTTAACCTAGAAATTCTAGCAGTTTTGGAGACAGCAACGCTGTTAAGAATTTTTTTTTCCTGAACACAGTTACAGTAAATGATAACTGAAATTTCTTCCCCTATATCCTAACCTAACCCAGAAACTATGAAGTAATCTTCCTGAATTATTTTGTGTCCATCTGAGGAAGAGGAAGAAAAATGGATAAGGGATTTTTCTCTTTTGGATTCTTTGTGATCTCAAGTGCTTAAGACATTAATTATGCTACTCTCAAATGAAACTGCTGACACCATTCTTTTGATGCTCATCAACTTCCTCTCTCTCTCTTCATTTCCTCTTAAATGTTGTTTTCTATTGATATCATACTTTCTTTTATATAATAGTTATATTTTTAAAAGGCAGCAGATGAGGCTGCCCAAAGAGCTGACATAGCTATCAAGCAGAAAATCAAATGTAGTAGCAATGTAGCAATGGCAAGTTCCATATTCAATATCCTCTTTCTCCTTAAAAGAACTGATGAAGAATCTTTGAAAAACAACTTCATTGGCTTTAATGACTATTGAAAGAGAGGTGTATAATAGGGTAATTATACAGAAAGAGGGTAAGGGAATGCCATCTGGATCCTATTGGATGGTTCAGATGGGACAAGATGATTCTTTGAGAAATAGAGCCAGCAAAAATCTAGGAATTACTGGAGTAAGATTAATTTCACCTTGGCACACACTCCTAGATAATTTCTAGAGCACTGTGGTGCTAAGAACTGGAAATCCTGCCTCTTCCTCCTCTGAGCCCATAGTGAGAACCCTGTATTTGGGAAAATATCACAATGGGTATGCCTAGTTTGGGTCATGCCAAACTAATGATTGCTCTTCCAGAGTTCCCAAGTAATAAGCTTTTGGCCACTGATACCCAGCTCACTGCCCACTGAGACACAAATGTCTATAGTAACCTACAATTGCCAATATTAGATTTTCTCCAAGGTACCACATTGCCAGAACTTGAAGTTACATGGTGATCTCTGAACAAAATGAATCAAAACAGGGAAAAAACGATATTGTAGTTCATTCTGTTCTAATGAAGATAGTGTCAGTCATGCTATTTCAAGTTCTTAAAAGAAAACCAGCATCAGTAAGGTACAGAACATAAATACTATAGTTCCATAGGACAATAAAAAAGAACAAGGAAGGGACATCATCCCTGATATCAATGGAGCTGTAAAAGATGGCAAGTGGATAAAGATGCAGTAACTAACTTAGCATATGCTAAAGATATTTAGATTTCATCTTCCTCTAGTGAGTTGAGCAAAGAGACACAGAGGTAGCAGACATAAAAAATAGAAACATAAGGCCGGGCGCGGTGGCTCAAGCCTGTAATCCCAGCACTTTGGGAGGCCGAGGCGGGTGGATCACGAGGTCAGGAGATCGAGACCATCCTGGCTAACATGGTGAAACCCCGTCTCTACTAAAAATACAAAAAACTAGCCGGGCGTGGTGGCGGGCGCCTGTAGTCCCAGCTACTCGGAGGCTGAGGCAGGAGAATGGCGTGAACCTGGGAGGCGGAGCTTGCAGTGAGCCGAGATCGCGCCACTGCACTCCAGCCTGGGCGACAGAGCGCGAGACTCCGTCTCAAAAAAAAAAAAAAAAATAGAAACATAAAGCTCTGGGATGAACGAAAGAATTCGTTTAAAGTAATAGATCATTTAAATGCCATATTCTTTTATTAAACTGAAGAATCTAGGCAATTACTTCCTCTTCGTCTCACAGAGTTGAGGAGTTTTTGGTGAAAAATTTAACCTGAGAGATCTAGACTTATAACACAGAAGATAAGAAGATCAAGAGCTAACAAAAATACACGTAGTAAACAGTGGGGATAACTGGCTCCCATTTCACCCTAATGCCAGGAGCCAGGTCTCACTTCTCAGACCAAAGCGTTGATAATTCTTCTCTAGAGAGACTGACCACTTAGAAGAGCATCTTACAGACACTGGATCTTGGAATCTCCCAAAAGAAAAGCTGTTCATACCTGATTACCCTTCAGAGGGAGTCACCAGAGTTCCCTTATCCAGTGGAAAATACTCCAATGAGCTTTTTATTGCTTGACTCTTAAATATGAGTGGGAAGCAAGGATCATCAGACACTTAAGCAAAACTTTCATTGTGAAAGGAACTAAAACAAGCAGAAAAGAAAGAAACATAGGTAAGACAGGTCAGACAGAGGGCAGAAAAAGATTTTAGAATAAGCATATTAATTCTCAGAGAGATATAAAAGAAATAAACTCATGATATATGAAAAGTATGCTATAAAAGGAACAGTCAGGAAACAAGAAAGAACTCTTCGAAATTATACATTTTAAATTGACATAAATTCAGTAGGATAATTGAACAAGTCAAGAAGCTCTTGAAGGAACAAAAAGAAAAAGAGAGGAACGATAAAAAAGAAAATGTAAGAAAATTAGAGAATTAGTCTAAAAAATTTAATATCCAATAAAAAGGAATCTAGAAGAAGAAAACAAAATATTATAAAATAAGTAATATAGAAAATTTTCTCCAAATTGAATGACATCAAATGCCATATTAAAGCATCACTTCAGCTTAAAATGTGTGATGTCACTCTCACTGTAACAATAAGAAATGGATAACTTACAAATGATAAAAGAAAAACTTCAACCAAATTAAATTTAAGGGAGTTTAATTGAGCAATGAATGATTCGCAAGTCGGGCAGCCCCCAGAATCACAGCAGATTCACAGAGATTCCAGTCCAGCCATGTGATAGAAGAAGATTCTTAGACAAAAAAAGGGAAATGATGTACAGAAGTCTGCAGTGAGGTACAGAAACAGCTGGATAGGTTACAGTTGGCATTTCCCTTATTTGAACACAGTTTGAACACTTAGCAGTCTGTGAGTGGCTGAAGTCTGGCCACTGAGATTGGCCAAGACTCAGTTATTGTTACAGGCGCATACTCCTAAGTTAGGGTTTCAATCTTGTCTGACTATCAAGCTAGGTTACAGTTCATCCACAAGGACTCAAATATAGAAGTACGGAGTCCATCTCAGGCAATATTTAGTTTGCTTTAACACAAATGATAGTATTTTTTAAGCCATCAAACCGCTGAGAATGAAAAGGAAGAACCACCACCATCACCACCATGAACTAAGGACTCCAGAATAAGCCCCTCTGGAAATTAAAGCAGTTGAACTGTGATTCATTTGCTTCCTTTACCAGGGAGGTGCTGCTATAATAGAAAACATTAAAGAAGGTGGGTAACCTAGTCTAATCCTTGTTGACAAAGTAACTATAATTCCAAATGAATCAGCTAATTATATTTTATAGGAGAAGGGTCCTTCTCTGTGGACTATTCTTGACATAAGAATATTCTTATCACTAGTTAAGGATTATTACTGACCCATTATATATGGATTTAGGAGTCATAGCTCCTTAGAAAATGGCACATAAACCACAGTATAAAACGGAGATGTACCATTTTTAAACATTTGCTATGTGAGATCATAACCCAATATTTTACTTAGAGATCCTGTCTACTCTGAACCAAGCACACATCTCTGATGTAGAGAGGATCTGAGAGCCACTCTCAGCATCTCTGATCTCTTGCTGCTTTGTCTGAGGCTCTTTATTACCTGACCTGCATACTTAAAATTAGAAGTAAAACTCAATAGTGGTTACTGTCTCCGATTCTTCAGAACCTGATTGGACAATTTGCTTTATCTCACTCTCCTAGGAGAAAAAAGAAAAGAAAAACACCTGTGGCTTCTCTTTTCCTTGCTTGAGCAGAAGGAGAAGCAAGAAGCTGCCATTGACATGGGTAAAACACAACAACAAAAACAGCTGAACTTTTAATAAGCTTTTAAGACTGATGGTTCAGCATCCCTAAGCTTCTCAAAAACAGAGTCCACACCCACCTCCCAGCTTTTACCCATAGGCCTTCACCATGTGCTTACAAGAAGACTGGGGACAGACCACAGTTTCTGAGAGAAAATCCCCTGGGACCCAGGCATAAAGGACCCACTGGTATCTGAAGAAAGAACGAAAAATCTAAGAGAAATCCTCCAGGTACCCTAGGCGCTAAGTAAGTATGAAGAAGTGGTCACCTGTAGCTGGAATAGGAGCAAAAGAGGTGACAGAGACCCCCATGAGATGCAAGCATGTGAGGCCCACTGAAGTCTGAGGACAGAATAGAAGGACTGAAGGAAACATTCCAGAAACTCGAAACCCTACACTGAGTACAAGGAGGCAGCAGTCTATAGCTGAGGAAGGTGAGAAGAGCTGAGAGAGACCCCCTTGAAGGTTCAGTTATGAGGGGTCTGATGGAGTCTGATGCCAGGGCCGAAGAACTGGGAGAGACACTCTGGGCACTCTGAGCCTTACACTGAGTACAAAGGCAGCAGCCAACTGTGGTTGAGGAAAACAGGATACCTGAGAGAGACTCCCTGAGGCACAGGCATGTGGGGCCTGCTGAATGCTTAGGGCAAGGACATATCCAGGCATTTAGAACCCAAGTCTGCTAGAGGGAAGAGTCTTATACCATCTTCAATTAATTTGAAGCCAGAAGTAAACTGAATATAACTAACACAACCACTAAGTCCATACCCAGCTCAACTACAAACTAGATTAACTCAGTCCCCTAATGAAACTAAAGAAGAGATATGCATTTTATGGGCAAAAATATTATGAACTTCGAGATTTACTGTTCTTTTACACACACAGAGTCCAGTATTTAATAAAAAATTATGAGACACACAAAGAAGCAAGGTAATGTGACCTCTCCTTGGGAGAGTGTTATGGACTTAACTATGTCTCCCAAAACTCATATGTTGAGGCCCTAACCATCAGTGTGACTATACTTGAAGATAGGATTTTTAAGAATGTAATTAAGATAAAATGAGGTCATGACAATGGGGCCCTAATCTGATAGAATTTGTGTCCCTCTAAGAAGAGGAAGAGATACCAGAGACCCTTCTCTTTCTCCCTCTCTCTTTCTTCCTCTCTCTCCTTGCACTTGCGCCAAAAAAGTGTCATGTGAGGGCACAGCAAGAAGGTGGCCATCTGCAAGCCAGGAAGAGATGCTTCACCAATACCCAACCCTGCTGGTACCTTGATCTTAGACTTCCAGCCTCCAGAACTGTGAGAAAATTAATGACTGTTGTGTAAGCCACCCAATCTGTAGTATCTTGTTATAGCAGCCAACATAACTAATACAGAAGAGGAAACATCCAATAAAATCAGACTCAGATATAATCTAGAGGTTATAATAAAACAGGGATTTTAAAATACCTATAATAAAAAAGTTATATTAAAGGAGCTAATGTAAATGATGAACAACATGTATGTACAGATGGGGAATTTCGACGTGGAGATGGAAACTATATTTTTAGAGGTTAATGAAAATGCTGGAAATTAAAAGCCCCATTAGAGTGTAGGTAGCAGATGACTCAGCTATAATTTACATCTCAGCAGATTTGTGTGACTGATGAAAAGACAGTTAAAGTATCTGATATATAATGTATAGCTAGGAATAAACCTGTAACTATTTGAAGGGCCAGGCAAATACCCAGAAGTGAGCCAAAGCTTCATCATGTGAAGATGTTTGATGGTGCTGATAAGCCCATTGAAATATATCTGGTATGATTGAACATATCAGAAGGAAATAATTAATAAACTGAAACTAATTATTAAAAATGAATTACAAAGAGGAAAAAATAGTGAAAAAAAATGGAACACCACATCCAAGAGTTGTGTAATAATATCAAATAGTTTAACTTAGAAATAATTGGAGTCTTAGAAGGAAAAGGAAGAGAAAGGAGAGCAGAAAAATATTTAAAGAGAAAATGGCTGAGAATCTTTCAAGACTGATAAAATATATCAACGCTCAGTTCTACAAAGTTCAGGAAACTCAAGCAGAATAATTTAAATAAAACCACACAAAATCACATTGTAATCAAACAGCTGAAAAACAGAGATAAGCAGAAATCCTTAAAAGCAACAAGAGGAAAAAGACAAATTACATACAAAGGAACAATAATAAGAATTATGGCTAACTTCTCATCCAAAATAACGGAATCCAGAAGACAGTGGTACAACATTTTTAAGTGCTAAAAGAAAAGGCACTGTCAAGTTAGCAACCTATAACCAAAAAAACTATCCATCAAAAACAGAAGTGAAATAAATACTTCTTTGACTCATAAAAGTCGAATGAAAGAAAAAATCCCCAACATACTTGGATTACAAAAAATGATGTTTCTTAAGTTAAAAGGTAATGATACCAGATAGAAATCCAGTTCTACAAGGAGTGAGAAACACCAAAGAGTAAATATGTTGGAACATATATAAAACTTCTAAAAATATATATGCATCTAATCCCACCAGAAGCAAAAAAAAAAGATATATATATATATTCATATATACATCTTTAAATCTCTTTAAAAGACTATTGATTATTAAAAATAAAATAACAACACTTTATTGTAGAGTTTATAGTCTGTGTAGAAATAAAATAAATAACAAAAGCAAAAAAGGCAGAGGGTGGAAATTATTGTAAGGTTTTTACAGAGTTTGTGAAGTATTAGAACATTTTTTGAAAATAAGCAGTAATAAATTAAAGATACATATTGTTATCTTTAAAATAATCACCAAAAATTAACATAAAGAAGCATAACTAAAAAGCAAATGCAGAGGTAACATAGAATACTAAAAATACTCAATTTAAGAAAAGAGACAGAGAAGGAGACAAAGAAGAAAAAAGGCATAAAAGGAAAATAGAAAACTACAAGATTGTAGAATTAAACCCAATATTAATATAGCACTAATTGCAAATAAACTTAAACCCAAATTAGAAAGTAGAAATGTCAGAATGGGCAAAAATACAAGATGGAACTATATTCTGTTTTAAAAAGACATACTTTAAAATTAAGGAGACAAGTTGAAAATAAAAGGATAGAAAGGTATAACACACAAACGCCAACCATAAGAAAGTTGCTGTGGCTATATCAATATCAGAGAAAGTAGGCTTTAAGATAAAGTATATTAACAAATTTGAAGAACAATATTCCACAAAAATGAAATGACTAAGTCATTAAAACATAAATCTCTTAAATATTTATGTACCAAACAACAAAGCTACTGAATACAGGAAGCAAAACGTGGCAGAACTAAAGAGAAAAATTATGCAAATATATAAATATAATTAGAGAATTTAACATTCCTGTGTTGACATAGCAAAGCTAGATATGTTTCATAGAACCCCCTTTTGTGTGGTTTTAACTCACTTTTGGTCACAAGAGAAACTGAAGTGAGATTTAGAGAGCTAAAGTGAAGCCGCAGCCATTACACTCTGAATGTTGATGTAGAACACCAGGTGCTGTTGTAACTCACACATGTTGTTACTGAGCTGTTGGCTCATCCGGCACACATGGATCCTACAGCAACTCAATCTCCCATTGGATCTGCTCTCTTAACTTCTCTGAGTCCTGAACAATGCCTATGTGCACGTCTATGGTGAAGGCTGACAGTTCCTTCTGCAGGTCACTCGTTTCATGAGAGGAATTAAAAGACATTTTTCTTCTATGTCTCCTACTCTGTCTCTTTTCTTAAATTAAGTATTTTTAGTATTCCATTTTACCTCTGCATTTACTTTTTAGTTATGCTTCATGTTAATTAAAATGAATTAAAGATTCATGTTCTGGTCTATCCTCATGGAGTTCATTTTTTCCTCACAGATTTCAATTTGTAATTTCCTTTCTCTGCTTCAATCCAATTTTTATTTCTCACTACCAGCCCCACTAATCCAGATCAAGTTTAGAGCTAGCACCAGGAAGAGAGGCAACAACAGTTCATAGGCTTCTTTACCAGCTCTTAAAATTGTGTAAAGTCCCAAACTTCTCTAAAAAGTAAGGTCTGTTTTATAATTGCATAAAGTCTAGTTTTCTTTTTCCATATCACTTACTGTTTCCACTTTTCTGACTGAATCCTAATAAATACAACTTGTCTCTCAATAATTGAAAGAACAAGTAATCAAAAAATCAGCAAAGATACTGGAAAATTTTAAAGACAGTATTAACCACCTTTATGTAATTGACATTGAAAGAACAATCTACGTAACAAGAGCAGAATACATATTCTTCTCAAGTGCTCATGGAACACTCACTAAGCTTGACCATATGCTGCACAATAAAACAAAGTCTCAATAAATCTGAAGAGATTAAAATCTGACATTATGTTCTCTGCTCAAATCAGTGTTAAATAAGAAATCAAACATAATAAATGCTTTAAAATCTAAATATGTTGAAAATTAACAACATGCTTCTAAATAATGAGTAAAATAAGAAATGCTAAATTTTAAAACATTTGAATTGAATAGTAAAATCACAACATACATGAGATGTAAACAGTCCATATGGAGAAACATATTGCTTTCAGCACCTATTTAGAAAAAAAGGAAGCTATAAACTCTGTTTCCACCATAAGAAACTAGTTTTTTAAAAGAGCAAATAAAACTCAAAGTGAATAGAAGAAATAAAAATACAAATGGAAATCAATAAAGTTAAAATTTTCAAAACAATAAAAAAGTCAAGGGTGGGGACTGCACATGGTGGCCAAATAGGAACAGCTCCAGCCTCCAGCTCCCAGCGTGAGTGACACAGAAGACAGATGATTTCTGCGTTTCCAACTGAGGTACCAGGTTCATCTCACTGGGGCATGTTGGACAGTTGGTGCAGGATAGTGGATGCGGCCCAACAAGCGAGAGCCGAAGCGGCGAGGCATCACCTCACCTGGGAAGGGCAAGGGGGAAGGGAATTCCTTATCCTAGCCAAGGGAAACCATTTCACACAACACCTGGTAAATTGGGTCACTCCCATTCTGATACTGTACATTACCAAGGGTCTTAGCAAACGGCACACCAGGAGATTATATCCTGCAACTGGCTCAGAGGGTCCCACATCCAGGGAGCCTCCCTCATTGCCAGCACAGCAGTCTCAGATCTAACTGCAAGGCAGCGGTGAGGCTGGGGGAGGGGCACCGGCCATTGCTGAGGCTTATGTAGGTAAACAAAGTGGCCAGGAATCTCGAACTGGGTGGAGCCCACCACAGCTCAAGGAGGCCTGCCTGCCTCTGTAGACTCCACCTCTGAGATCAGGGCAAAGCTAAACAAAAAGCAGCAGAAACCTCTACAGATGTAAACGTCCCTGTCTGACAGCTTTGAAGAGAGTAGTGATTCTCCCAGCATGGAGGTTAAGATCTGAGAACGGACAGACAGCCTGCTCAAGTTGGTCCCTGACCCCCGAGTAGCCTAACTGGGAGACATCCCCCGCTAGGTGCAGACGGACACCTCACACCTCACACGGCCAGGTACACCTCTGAGACGAAGCTTCTGCGGCAACAATTAGAGAGCAACACCTGCTGTTCAGCAATAGTCTCTCTTCTGCAGCCTCCACTGCTGATACCCAGGCAAACAGGGTCTGGAGTGGACCTTAAGCAAACTCCAACAGACCTGCAGCTGACGGTCCTGACTGTTAGAAGGAAAACTAACAAACAGAAAGGATATCTACACCAAAACCCCATCTGTATATCACCATCATCAAAGACCAAAGGTAGATAAAACCACAAAGATGGGGGAAAAGTAGTGCAGAAAAGCTGGAAATTCAAAAAATAAGAGTGCATCTCCCCCTCCAAAGGACCGTAGCTCCTTGCCAGCAATGGAACAAAGATGGACAGAGACTGACTTTGATGAGTTGAGAGAAGAAGGCCTCAGTCGATTAAACTTCTCAGAACTAAAGGAGGAACTACAAACCCAGCACAAAGAAACTAAAAACCTTGAAAAAAGAATTGATGAATGGATAGCTAGAATAACTAATGCAGAGAAGTCCATAAATGACCTGATAGGGATGAAAACCATGACATGAGAACTATGTGACAAATGAACAAGCTTCATTAACTGACTCGATCAACTGGAAGAAAGAGTAGCAGTGATTGAAGATCAAATGAATGAAATGAAGCAAGAAGAGAAGTGTAGAGAAAAAAGAGTAAAAAGAAATGAGCAAAGCCACCAAGAAACATGGGATTATGTGAAAAGACCAAATCTACGTCTGATTGGTGTACCTGAAAGTGATGAGGAGAATGGAACCAAGTTGGAAAACACTCTGCAGGATATAATCCAGGAGAACTTCCCCAACCTAGCAAAGCAGGCCAACATTCAAATTCAGGAAATACAGACAACGCCACCAAGATACTCCTCGAGAAGAACAACTCCAAGACACATAATTGTCAGATTCACCAAAGTTGAAATGAAGGAAAAAATGTTAAGGGCAGCCAGAGAGAAAGGTCAGGTTATCCACAAAGGGAAGCCCATCAGACTAACAGCAGATCTCTCGGCAGAAACTCTACAAGCCAGAAGAGAGTAGGGGCCAATATTCAACATTCTTAAAGAAAAGAATTTTCAATGCAGAATTTCATATCCAGCCAAACTAAGTTTCATAAGTGAAGGAGAAATAAAATCCTTTACAGACAAGCAAATGCTGAGAGAGTTTGTCGCCACCAGGCCTGCCCTACAAGAGATCCTGAAGGAAGCACTAAACATGGAAAGGAACAACCGGTACTAGCCATGGCAAAAGCATGCCAAAATGTAAAGACCATCGATGCTAGGAAGAAACTGCATCAACTAACAAGCAAAATAACCAGCTAACATCATAATGACAGGATCAAGTTCACACATAACAATATTAACCTTAAATGTAAATGGACTAAATGGTCCAATTAAAAGATGCAGGTTGGAAAATTGGATAAAGAGTCAAGACCCGTCAGTTTGCTGTATTCAGGAGACCCATGTCACGTGCAGAGACACACATAGGCTCAAAATAAAGGGATGGAAGAAGATCTACCATGCAAATGGAAAACAAAAAAGGGCAGGGGTTGCAATCCTAGTCTCTAATAAAACAGATTTTAAACCAACAAAGAACAAAAGAGACAAGACCATTACATAATGGTAAAGGGATCAACTCAACAAGAAGAGCTAACTATCGTAAATATATATGCACCCAGAACAGGAGCACCCAGATTCATAAAACAAGTTCTTAGAGACTTACAAAGAGACTTAGACTCCCACACAATAATAATGGGAGACTTTAACACCCCACTGTCAACATTAGACAGATCAATGAGACAGAAAGTTAACACGGATATCCAGGAATTGAACTCAACTCTGCAGCAAGCAGACCTAATAGACATCTACAAACTCTCCACCCCAAATAAACAGAATATACATTCTTCTCAGGATCACATAGCACTAATTCCAAAATTGACCACATAGTTGGAAGTAAAGCACTCCTCAGCAAATGTAAAAGAACAGAAATTATAACAAACTGTCTCTCAGACCACAGTGCAATCAAACTAGAGCTCAGGACTAAGAAACTCAAACAAAACCACTCAACTACATGGAAACTGAACAACCAGCTCCTGAATGACTACTGGATACATAGCGAAATGAAGGCAGAAACAAAGACGTTCTTTGACACCAATGAGAACAAAGATACAACATACCAGAATCTCTGGCTTTAAAGCAGTGTGTAGAGGGAAATTTATAGCATTAAATGCCCACAAGAGAAAGCAGGAAAGATCTAAAATTGACACCCTAACATCACAATTAAAAGAACTAGAGAAGCAAGAGCAAACACATTCAAAAGCCAGCAGAAGGCAAGAAGTAACTAAGATCAGAGCAGAACTGAAGGAGATAGAGACACAAAAAAAAAACCCTTCAAAAAAGCAATGAATCCAGGACCTGGTTTTTCGAAAAGATCAACAAAATTGATAGACTGCTAGCAAGACTAATAAAGAAGAAAAGAGAGAAGAATCAAATAGATGCAATAAAAAATGATAAAGGGGATATCACCACCGACCCCACAGAAATACAAACTACCATCAGAAAATGCTATAAACACCTCTATGCAAATAAACTACAAAACCTAGAAGAAATGGATAAATTCCTGGACACATACACTCTCCCAAGACTAAACCAGGAAGAAGTTGAATGCCTGAATAGACCAATAGCAGGCTCTGAAATTGAGGCAATAATTAATAGCCTACCAACCAAAACAAGTCCAGGACCAGACGGATTCACAGTAGAATTCCACCAGAGGTACAAGGAGGAGCTGGTACCATTCCTTCTGAAACTATCCAATCAATAGAAAATGAGGGAATCCTCCGTAAATCATTTTATGAAGCCAACATCATCCTGATACCAAAGTCTGGAAGAGACACAAGAAAAAAAGAGAATTTTAGACCAATATCCCTGATGAACATCGATGCAACAATCCTCAATAAAATACTGGCAAACCAAATCCAGCAGCACATCAAAAAGGTTAATGATCAAGTGGCCTTCATCCCTGGATTGCAAGGCTGGTTCAACATACGCAAATCAATAAACGTAATCCAGCATATAAATAGAACCAAAGACAAAAACCACATGATTATCTCAATAGATGCAGAAAAGGCCTTTGACAAAATTCAACAGCCCTTCATGCCAAAAACTCTCAACAAATTTGGTATTGATGAAACGTATCTCAAAATAATAAGAGCTATTTATGACAAACCCACAGCCAATATCATACTGAATGGGCAAAAACTGGAAGTATTCCCTTTGAAAACTGGCACAAGACAGGGATGCCCTCCCTCACCACTCCTATTCAACATAACATTGGAAGTTCTGGCCAGGGCAATCAGGCAAGAGAAAGAGATCAAGGGTATTCAATTAGGAAAGAAGAAGTCAAATTGTCCCTGTTTGCAGTTGACATGATTGTATATTTAGAAAACACCATCGTCTCAGCCCAAAATCTCCTTAAGCTGATAAGCAACTTCAGCAAAGTCTCAGGATACAAAATTAATGTGCAAAAATCACAAGCATTTTTATACACCAATAACACACAAACAGAGAGCCAAATCATGAATAAACTTCCATTCACAATTGCTTCAAAGAGAATAAAATACCTAGGAATCCAATTTACAAGGGATGTGAAGGACCTCTTCAAGGAGAACTACAAAGCACTCCTCAGTGAAATAAAAGAGGACACAAACAAATGGAAGAACATACCATGCGCATGGATAGGAAGAATCAATATCATGAAAATGGCCATACTGCCCAAGGTAATTTATAGATTTGATGCCATCCCCATTAAGCTACCAATTACTTCCTTCAGAGAATTGGAAAAAAAGCTACTTTAAAGTTCATATGGACAAAAAAGAGACCACATTGCCAAGACAATCCTAAGCCAAAAGAACAAACCTGGAGGCATCACACTACCTGACTTCAAACTATACTACAAGGCTACAGTAACCAAGACAGCATGGTCCTGGTACCAAAACAGAGATTAAACCAATGGAACAGAACAGAGCCCTCAGAAATAATACCACACATTTACAACCATCTGATCTTTGACAAACCTGACAAAAACAAGAAATGGGGAAAGGATTCCCTATTTAATAAATGGTGCTGGGAAAACTGGCTAGCCATATAAAGAAAGCTGAAACTGGATCCCTTCCTTACTCCTTATACAAAAATTAATTCAAGATGGATTGGAGACTTAAATGTTAGACCTAAAACCATAAAAACCCTAGAAGAAAACCTAGGCAATACCATTCAGGACATAGGCATGGGCAAGGACTTCATGTCTAAAACACCAAAAGCAATGGCAACAAAAGCCAAAATTGACAAATGGGATCTAATTAAACTAAAGAGCACAGCAAAAGAAACTACCATCAGAGTGAACAGGCAACCTACAGAATGGGAGAAAATTTTTGCAATCTACTCATCTGACAAAGGGCTAAAATCCAGAACCTACAAAGAACTCAAACAAATTTACAAGAAAAAAACAACCCCATCAAAAAGTGGGCAAAGGATATGAGCAGACACTTCTCAAAAGAAGACCTTTATGCAGCCCACAGGCACATGAAAAAATGCTCATCATCACTCACCATCAGAGAAATGCAAATCAAAACCACAATGAGATACCATCTCACACCAGTTAGAATGGCAATCATTAAAAAGTCAGGAAACAACAGGTGCTGGAGAGGATGTGGAGAAATAGGAACACTTTTACACTGTTGGTGGGACTGTAAACTAGTTCAACCATTGTGGAAGACAGTGTGACGATTCCTCGAGGATCTAGAACTAGAAATACCATTTGACCCAGCCATCCCATTACTGGGTATATATCCAAAAGATAGTAAATCATGCTGCTATAAAGACACATGCACACGTATGTTTATTGCGGCACTATTCACAATAGCAAAGACTTGGAATCAACCCAAAGGTCCATCAACGACAGACTGGATTAAGAAAATGTGGCACAAAATCACCATGGAATACTATGCAGCCATAAAAAAGGATGAGTTCCTGTCCTTTGTAGGGACATGGATGCAGCGGGAAACCATCATTCTCAGCAAACTATTGCAAGAACAGAAAACCAAACACCGCATGTTCTCACTCATAGTTGGGAATTGAACAATGAGATCACTTGGACACAGGGCTGGGAACATCACATACTGGGGCCTATTGTCGGATGCGGGGAGGAGCGAGGGATAGCATTAGGAGATATACCTAATGTTAATGACAAGTTAATACATTAACTCATCATTTGGCACGTGTATTCATATGTAACAAACCTGCACGTTGTGCACATGTACCCTAGAACATAAAGTCTAATAAAAAAAAAAAAAGAAGAAGAAGATTATAAACTGGAATCCCAGAATCACAAAAAAAAAAAAAAAAGTCAAAGGTTTGTGTTTTTAAGAATAATAAAATTGATAAATCTTTAGCAAGAGAGTAACAAAAAATAAAGAAGAATCTCCAAATATCAGAAAAAAGAAAGTACATTTCTACAGAGTGTATAGATATTAAAAATAATAATAATGAGACATTTTGACCAACTTTTATCAATACATTTGACAACTTAGATGAATGCACAAATTTCTTGAAAAATATAACAACAAAACTGACAAAACAAATAATAAAACAAGACAAAGACTTTTTAAAGAGAAACAAAACACAGACTAACTTACCTGGATTTTAAAAAACTAAACATTAGCAAATCAATTAAAACTTTTTTTTTTAAATGCATCATGATTAAAGGATTTATTCCAAAAATCCAAGGTTGGCTTAACATATCAAAATGTCCAGGCTGGGCATGGTGGCTGACACCTGTAATCCCAGCTCTTCAGGAGGCTGAAGTGGGCAGATCACAAGGTCAGGGGTTCAAGACCAGCCTGACCAACATGGTGAAATACTGTCTCTACTAAAAATACAAAAATTAGCTGGGCATGGTGGCACGTGCCTGTAATCCCAGCTACTCAAGAGGCTGAGGCAGGAGAATCACTTGAACCTGGGAGGTGGAGGTTGCAGTGAGCATAGATCGCATAGCTGCACTCCAGCCTGGACAACAGAGCAAGACTCCGTCATCAAAAAAAAAAAAAAAAAAAAGGAATGTCCGATGTATCACACTAAATTATAGATTAAAGGAGAAACTTTATATTATCAAGAAAAAGCAAAATATTAACCAAACGCAACAATCTGTTCATGATTGAAAAGAAGGAAAAAACCTTTCCACAAACTAGGAATAGAATGGACATTCTACAATCTAATAAAGGCATCTATGCCTTTAGTAGGCATAATGCATAATTAGGCATTAAGAAAACAAAAAGCTTGTGTTTTCTTTTTTTTTCTTTTTTTTTTTGAGACGGAGTCTCACTGTGTCACCCAGGCGGGAGTGCAGTGGTGGGATCTCCGCTCACTGCAAGCTCCCCGCCTCCCGGGTTCACGCCATTCTCCTGCCTCAGCCTCCCTAGAAGCTGGGACTACAGGCGCCCGCCGCCACGCCCGGCTACTTTTTTTGTATCTTTAGTAGAGACGAGGTTTTACCGTGTTCGCCAGGATGGTCTCAATCTCCTGACCTCGTGATCCGCCCGCCTCGGCCTCCCAAAGTGCTGGGATTACAGGCGTGAGCCACTGCGCCCGGCCCTTTGTTTTCTTAATGGTGAAATATTAAATGTTTTCTCCCTAAAACTGGGAACAGGGTAAAAACATCTGCTCTTACTGTTTTTATTCAACATTATGTTTGGGGATTGGCTTCCTTGAGCAGGGAGCTTGCTCTTGAGAGAAGTGACTTCAGCTGAGGCATTTCCCACAGTGTGGACTGAAAGCTGAGGGTTATTTGCTGGCAGTACTCCCAGAACTTGGTAAGAGCTTCACTCCTGAGGGAGAAATTAAGGGTCTTATTACTGTGCCCATTACATATTTTGTTGCTGAATCCTCTACATGACCTGTTAAAAACAATTATAGAACAAAAAAAATGCCCAGAAACAGTGCTAGGAAAGCCTCTCACTAGAAATTGTGGGCAAATGTCTTTTGTAGCTCATGAAGAAGGTTGTCGCTATCAGAGGGGAAGCTATATGGCTGCTGAGTTTTAGAACATTTATTTAAAGATAGAGTTTTGTCTGTTTACTTCTATCAGAAATTATCGGTGTGTCTATGACTCAAACCTCCTCTAAGTTTTTTATGTTCGTACATTCATATTCTCTGAGTCATTTGTTCAACAGTAAAATCATCTATAAAGTTAGTCTAATCCCAGCAATTTCCACCATGGCTTTCTTTTTTGGAACTTTTCAAACTAATCTCAAAGTGTTTGTGGAATAAAAAATTTGCAAAAATTACCAAAAATATTTTTTAAAAAGAAATATATAAATGGTGTAGGGAAACATGCCTTAGCAGGCATCAAAGCATAGAATAATGTCACAGGAATTCAAGAAGTATATATCTGCCCTAAATTTAGCAAAAAGATGAGTTGACCAATACAGAAATTATAAATCAGACTTATGAATATAAGAATTAACATTTTAACAAGTAGTAAAATGAAGAAATGTTCCATAAATGTTACTAAAATATATCTAATAAATGCATTATTTTCCAACACTATCAAAATAAAAAGTTCACAAGGACTTCACCTAGAATGGGTAACAGTGGATATTGACTATATACATTTACCTGGATCACCTAGGCATCCATCACAGCAACAGAGGATAGGGGATACATCCTACAAATATTCAGGGTCCTGTCACATCAATAAAATTTGTAGGGGCTAGTGGCCTGAAGTATGCCATGATGTTACCTCCAAAATACAGGACAGGTTCTTGTACTTTGCGCCTCCCACCAAGAAGGAATACAACCCGTAATAGACTTGTTCAAGTTCTGGAGATAGTGTATTGCATACCTAAGATATTGATTCTACCCATTCACTGGGATACATGAAAGGCTTACAGCTTTGAGTAGGGCCTAGAGCAGAGAAAAGCTATGAAATAGGACTAGATTCTGGTGCAAGTGGCCCTGCTTTTTAAATCCTATAACCAGTAGTCATTATTGCATTAGAGACATCATTGGTGGGGAAAGATGTCGTGCAAAGTTTATGATAAACACTAACGAGAGAGCAAGATTATGCTCCCTGCAGTGGAGAATTATTTAGCTTATGAACAACACATTCTGCTATTCTACTGAACCCTAGTAGAGATGGAGAGCTTGTTCATGGGACATCAAGTGGACAAGTGGCCAGAACTACTGATCATGAGCGGTCAGATCCACAAAATCATGAGGTCAGATGGAACCAGAAACAGGCCATTAAAATGTGCAAGTGCCACATCTGGATTGAGCATGAACAAAGCCAGAGAGTTCAAAAAGGACACATGAGCAGCTAGCCTAGATCTACATGTCATTGTCATCCACCACTACTACACCAACTCATATATATGGTCACATAGCAATTACCATGTGACTAGCTCACTTTGATAATCTTATGTGTCAACTTGACTGAGCCATAGGATGCACAGATATTTGGTCAAATATTATTCTGAGTCTTTTCATAAGGATGTTTTGGGATGAGATTAACATTTAAATCAATAGACTAAGTAAAGCAGATGATCCTCCACAATGTAAGTGAGCCTCATCCAATCAGTTGAAAGCCTCAATAGAAAAAGGTTGACCTCTTCCAAGAAAGAATTCTTCTGCCTGACAGCCTTCTAACTGAGAAAAGAGCTCTGCAAATTTTGGACTTGCCAGTCTTCAAAGTCATGAGTTGATTCCTTATAACCAATATCTTGAGATATATATAAATCTTTTAGGAAACAGGTAAATAGATTAGATAGATAGATAGATAGATAGATAGATAGATAGATAGATAGATAGATAGATAGATAGATAGATAGATAGATAGAGATAATTAATTCAGCTTCTCTGCAGAATACTGACTAATAACAGATTTTGGTTCTGAAAGTGATTCTAGAAGAACAGAATCTGCAGGATGAATTTTCTGAATTGGTTCTAGAGTTTCTGAAATTGGCTCTCTAATCTGGCTAGTTTTAAAGATACTGAAGACTCTATTTCCAGTAGTAAAAAGAGCATTAGTAGTCCCTAGTGTGATCTCGACTATCACAAATAATGGAGATACACAAAATATGGCCATTGAATACTCCCAACCAAACACTGATAAGGAGCAAGTATCTAGCAACCATGTATATAATAAATTTGAGCATCGTTGTCAAACTAACGAGTATAATGAGATTGGCTGGTTGTTCCTTGTCACTGAACAAAATGGAGAAACAAAAGGATGAGTTCAAGGATTAAAGTTTTTTGCATAAATGACGTGAAAGCTTCTGTATCTGCCCTAAGACATTTATTTCCTGTAGCTGCAGAACTGACGTAACTGAAAACCATACCCAAACTCTGTATCCTGTGAGTGACTGAATTACATAGCAAATTACCTTCCCAGCCTATCATGTATTGTTTTCCTTCTTGATAGGAAGGACAAAGTACAATAATCTGCCCTTTATTTTGGAAGTGATGTCCTGGCATACTCCAGGCCACTAAACCCCTAAATATTTTATTGATGTGATAGGACCCTGAATATTCGTAGGATTTGTCTCCTATTCTCTGATGTTCTGAGGGATGTCCAAGTGATGAAGGTAAATGTATATAATCAATATCCACTCTTATCCATTCTAGGTAAAGGTGAAGAAGCATTTGTGATTCTTCATTTTGCTACTCATTAAAAGTATTACTCATTCATATAAGCATAAGTCTGATTTGGAATCTCTATTTTGGTCCACTCATCTATTTGCTTATCTGGAAGTCATAGACATACTTGTTTTGGCTTTTTTTTTTTTTTTTTTTTGAGAGAGTTTCTTTTTATGTTAACGAGGCTGGTCTTGAACACTTGGCCTCAAGTGATCCTCCTGCTTTGGCCTCCTAAAGTGTTGAGATTACAGGCATGAATCACCACACCCAGCCTGAGACATATTCTTTAATTCCTGTAACATTATTTTATGCTTTGATACCTGGTAAGTTATACTTTTCAACACGATTTATATATCTCTTTTTTAAAAAAAAAGTTTATTTGGTTATTTTGTCCACTAATAGAGTGAAGGCATCGATTAAGAAAGAATGGGATCCTGAAGTTGCAATGGGAATATGTGGGAAGAACCTAATGGGGTGAGGGACAAAAAGCCTGTACATTCTGATGAGTCTTCTTTGTCAGTAGCAGCAGCCTCTCCACCCTTATCTGTAGGGATTAACCCTGCATTGTCTGAGGAAAAGGTAATGGCCTCCTCTGAGTCCATTGCCTCACAAGGCAATGCTGATTCTCCTCAGGACTCATCCCCAAAATCCCTTTGAATTTTAGACTTATACCTAGACTCAAGTCTCAGCAGGACCCTAATGGTGAGGTACAAATTGTGACCCTTGAGGTGTGCTACTCTCCAAAATAACTACTTGAGTTTTCTAATTTGTACAAACAGAAATCTGGGGAATATATGTGGGAATGGATATTAAGGGTGTGGTATAATGGTGGAAAAAACATAAAGCTGGATAAGGATCATTGATATGAGCCCACTAAGCAGAGATTCTACACTTAATGTTGCAGCTCAGGAAAGTAGAAAGGGCTCTAACAGTTTGTGTGGTTGGCTAAAACGTGGATCAAAAGGTGGCCTACAGTGTTAGAAATGCTGGACTTGCCTTGGTTTAACGTAGAAAAAGGGATTCAAAGGCCTAGGGAGACTGGAATTTTGGAGTAAATAATGTCATTTAAGGTCTACTCACCCACCCTGGCAGAGTCCAGAAGACACACCTTTCACCACAACTGTGAGAAATAAATTTTTGAGGGGAGCTCCAACATGTGAAGATTGCTATGATCGCTCTTCTCTGTAGACCAGATCCTACAATGGCAACTGCAGCCCCTGAATTGGGAAATCTAAATACAATAGTAGTAATTGGATCCCAGGGTGGCAGAAGCCAAAGGCAAGGTGAGTGTGGTCACCATGATGAAGAGCAGAGTCAAAGTGGTAATCATCCTGTGTAATTCACTAAATGATCATGGTGTTCCTACAAGCTAAAGAGATAAGAAGCCTACTAAATTCTTACTTCATCTATGTAAGCAGAAAATATCTAGGTCAAGTGAACCAAATTCTAAAGTGAATCAAAAAAACAAAGGAGTCACAGGCCCTCAATTAACTTTCTGATGAGCCAATTTATAGATCAAGGACCCCTTGAATAAAGGGGAAGATGGTTCCCCTTGAGGAAGAACCTAGCATACTGCCAAATATTTAGACTGTTAATCTTTCTCCCAAAGAGATCTATAGTCTTTTACAAAGGTGAGTATGTACTGAAGGGAGGGGAAAATCAGACCTTTCAGGGACTACTGGACACTGGCTCTGAACTGACACTAATTCCAGGACACTTCAAACATCACTGTGTTTCATCAGAGAAGGGGCTTATGGAGGTCTGGTAATCAATGGAGTTTTAACTCAGGTCTATTTCACAGTGGCCTTGTATGCCCCTGAACCTATCCTGTAGTTATTTTCCCAGTTTCAGAATGTGTAATTGGAGTAGATATACTCATCAGGTGACAGCCTCCCCACATTAGTTCGTTGACCTATGGTGTAAGGGCTACTACAGTAGAAAGGGCTACTACAGTAGAAAGGGACAAGTGGAAATAACTAAAACTGCCTCTATCTAAGAAAATAGTAAACCAAAAGCAATACCACATTCCTGGATGGATTGCAGAGATCAGTCCACTCTTAGGACTTGAAAGATTCAGGGGTGGTGATTCCCACCATATCCTCATTCAAAGACCTATTTGGCCTTTGTAAAAGACAGATGAATGACAGATCGTTGTGAGATTAATACAATGACTCTCACTGCAGCTGCTATACCAAGTGTGGTTTCATAGCTTGACCACACCAACACATCCCCTGATACCTTTTATTTTCCTGGTATTTCTTGATACCCATTAGTAAAGACCACCAGAAGCAGTATGCTTTCAGCTGGCAGAGCCTGCAGTACATCTTCACTGTCCCACCTCAGGGATATATCAACTCTTCTTCCCTACATTATAATTTTGTTTGCAGGAATCTTTTTTTTTTTTTCCTTTTCGGACAGAGTCTCACTCTGTCACCCAGGCTGAAGTACAGTGGTGCAACCTTGGCTCACTGCAACCTCCACCTCCCAGGTTCAAGCAATTCTCATGCCTCAGCCTCCCAAGTAGCTGGGATTACAGACATGCACCACTACACCCAGCTCATTTCCTGTATTTTTAGTAGACACAGGTTTTCACTGTGTTGACCAGGCTGATCTTGACTCCTGGCCTCAACTGATCAGCCTGCCTTGGCCTCCCCAAATGCAGAGATTACAGGCATGAATGACCATGCTATTACCAGCTGTTTGCAAGATTCCTAATCACTCTTCCCTTCCCTTCTATTCCACTGAGCAAATACATTAATGACTTCATGCTAATGGAGTCTAGTGACCAAGAAGTAGCTACAACTCTAGACATCTTGGTAAGACATTTGAGTGTCAGAGGGAGGGAAATAAATCCAAGAAACAATCAGGTATCTACCTCAGTGAAGTTTCTGGGCTTACAGTGGTGTGTGGCAAGTTGAGATATCCCTTCTAAGGTGAAGGGTAAGTTGTTGCAACTGGACCCTTGTATGACCGAAAAGGAGACAAAATATCTAGTGAGCCTCTTTGGATTTGGAGGCAACATATTTTTCTTTTGACTGTGTTACTCTGGCTCGTTTGCTGAGTGACCCAAAATGCAGCTAGTTTTGAACAGAGCTCAGAACAAAAGAAAGCTCAACAACAGGTCCAGGCTGCCATGCAAGCTGCTCTGGCACCTGAACCATAAGATCCAGCAGATCAGATTGTGCTTGAAGTGTCAGTGACAGATAGGAATGCTGTGTAAAGCCTTTTGCAAGCACCTGCTGCACAAGCCCTTAGGATTTTGGAGCAAAGACCTGCCTATCCCCTGTGGATGACTAGTCCTCTTTTGAGAAACAGCTCCTAGCCTACTACTAGACCTTGGTGGAGACAGAATGCTTAACCATGAGCCACCAACTTACCATGCAATCTAAGCTCCCCATTATGAAGTAGATGTTATCTCACCTACCAAGCCATAAAGTTGGGTGTGCACAGCAGTACTGCATCATCAAATGGAAGTAATGTATGTAATGGAACCCAAGAAGACCCCGACAGCATAAGTAAATTACATAAAGAAGTGACCCAAATGCCCACAACTCCCACGTCTGCTATGCTAACTTCTCTCTCCCAGACAGCACCTAGGGCCTCCTGGGGAGTTCCCTATGATCACTTGACAGAAGACGGGAAGACTTGCACCTGGTTTGCAGATGGTTCTGCATGATATGCAAGCACTACTTGAAAGTGGATGGCTACAGTACAACAGGCCCTTTTTAGAACATTCCTGGAGGAAAGTAGTGAAAGGAAATTTTCCCAGGGGACAGAAATCTGAGCGGTGCACCTGACCATTCATTACTTGGAAGGAGAAATAGCCAAATAGTTGAGTATATACCAATTCATGGGCTGTGACCTATGGTTTGGCTAGATGGCCGGGAACCTAGGAGGAATGTGATTGGAAAATTGTCTTCCCACATGAGCTACCATGATCCCACAAGGAATCATGCTTGCTTTTGCACCAATGAATCCCCCACAACCAAAGTAATGTCTGGTGCATGTTAGGTACTCAAAGAAATATGTGTGAACATCACGAATCAGTTAATGAACAAACCCACTCTAATCTGGCTTCCTTCCAAATCATGCACATGAAGCTGTTCCATGTTTCCAAATCCAATAGACACATTTCTCTATACATGTTATTCCATTTCCCAATTATTCACAATTCACTCTTTGATACTCTCCTCTTTTGGCTTTCATGAGACCACTCTTTCCAGATTTTTCCCTGGTTCCACTGTGTTTTCTTTTATTAGATACTCTTTACAGGCTCCTCATTGTCTCAAAATGATTGCATTTTGAGTGGCCCAGAGATGTATCCTGGGCATTTAGTCTCCTTAGGCAACCCACGCAATCTATGCTAGACTTGACATGTTACTTCAGTATAGAAACTGCCATGACCAAATCAGTTAGAGGGTGGGGATGATTTCTGACTTTTCCATTTCAAATGAAATTTCTGGTTAGACACTTGAGACTTCAGAATAGATGAAATAATTTATTCATGTGCAAGGTGGAATACTGGGAAACCCCATATCAAACTCATAGCCTTGCCTTAGGGGCTTTGTGATATTCTCAAGCTGTAGTTGCCTGCCCTCCTAGCCTGAATATTGTTCTTTTCCTCTGCCCAGGCTTGCCACCTCCTCTTCCTCTGATCTGTCACTTGCCCACTCCCAGTGCCTGTGTTCTCACACTACACCCTCTTGGTGCCTCCTATCTGCAACATCTATTATGTACTTTGTGCAGGCACGCACAGGCGGTGTACAGCAACAAGGTAATCATGCGTGAGAAATAGAAGAGCAATTAACATCTGCACATTTTATCATATGGCCACAAATCACCTCCCTGAATGGACTCAACTCACATT
This sequence comes from Theropithecus gelada, assembly GCF_003255815.1. Classification (NCBI taxonomy): domain Eukaryota; kingdom Metazoa; phylum Chordata; class Mammalia; order Primates; family Cercopithecidae; genus Theropithecus; species Theropithecus gelada. The sequence goes on along the minus strand of NC_037669.1, from coordinate 22,087,209 downwards.
TTTTCTGTCATTCATTCATCACTTCTGCATGCTCCCCTCCAGTAGCCACAGTGCCCTTTATTCAGAGGTTAGCCAAAGAAACTAGACTTGCCTCAGTGATGTACCACGACAGCAATGAAAAAGGAAGACCAACAGAAAACAAATGAGTTATAGAACATCCATTTATCACACTCTCTTTCTGGCCAATTTAAACACTGCTGAATCTATAAATCAAGACCACGTTTTGAAAAGAATATCGGCCGGGCGCGGTGGCTCAAGCCTGTAATCCCAGCACTTTGGGAGGCCGAGACGGGCGGATCACGAGGTCAGGAGATCGAGACCATCCTGGCTAACATGGTGAAACCCCGTCTCTACTAAAAATACAAAAAACTAGCCGGGCGAGGTGGCGGGCGCCTGTGGTCCCAGCTACTCCGGAGGCTGAGGCAGGAGAATGGCGTAAACCCGGGAGGCGGAGCTTGCAGTGAGCTGAGATCTGGCCACTGCACTCCAGCCCGGGCTACAGAGCAAGACTCCGTCTCAAAAAAAAAAAAAAAAAAAAGAAAAGAATATCACCTTAAAACACAGGAAAAAAATTAAAGGCCAACCCTCCAGACAAAAATACTCAATTAGAGTTTACAGGCAGAGAATTCCATGGGTTTAAGACTCCCAAACACTTTTTCCTGATAACAGATGTATTTTTCCCTATGCCTATTACCATCTCTCTATATAGTTAACAAGTGAGGTGGGAGGAAATAAAAAGACTCTTGAGGAATTAATCTAGTTATTCTTTGTCTAGGTACTTGCCTGAGCAGATGTATCACTCGTAATTAGGAAGCTGATCACTTGGAGAGATGTCTTCACAAATTTAATCAGCTAACACCCTTAGGATTTACAATCTAGAAAATAATGGGTAGTAATTTTTAAATGACCTAAATTATTATTTTATTTACTGCACCATTCCTGTTTATGTTTGTTGCAACTTATTCTGAATCACCTCAGCAGAAAGAAATGTAAATTATTTGCAAGTTCTGCTTGTGTCTAGCTCAGCTCCTGAAAACAAGGGTGTATAGCTCAGGGAGCTGACTTACGCCTTTCCTCCTACTTTAGCACTTAGTACAGAGAAGGACTGTTTTATGATCTATTTTTCCAGGTGGATAATGCAGGGTCAAGCTGTACCATGTTCCTAAGAGAAAGCCAAGAAGATAAGCCACACAAGCCCTCAGGAAGAGAACAGAATGAGTGACAGTAGACCACAGATGTGAGCAAATTCATGGAGGATGGAAACTGAATGAGGGATTGGCAGCTGGCTTAACTTAATAGAGGAAAGTGTGCTCTAAATACCTATCATGAAAACAACAAAGAGAATAAGCCTATCCACTTCACACATTGGAACTGCCTGTTTGAAAGTTGATCCCCGGCCCACCACCAAGTCTACAAGCTCCACCTCAAGGACAGAATGGAATCTGTATTCATTGAGGGGTTTTTAATTGACAAATAAAAATTACATATATTTATCCATGTATAATATGAAGGTTTGAAATATGTATACACTGGGGAATGGCTAAATCAAGCTAACTAACATCTGCATTACCTCACATACTTACTTTTTGTGGTGAGAACACTTAAAATCTACTCTCTTAGTAATTTTCAAGAGTACAATACATTGTTATTAACTATAGTCACAATGTTGTCCAGCAGACCTTTCTCAGAATCTAACAAAATGTTTGGCTAGTAATAGGAGCTCAAAAAGTATTTGTGAGTGAAAAGAGTGAATATATTAATTAATTCATTAATGTATTTACTGGCAGGTATATTTACCTAATTCAGTCTTTAAAATAATGTTCTATATTCCAAGTTTTCCTTAGGAAGCTAACCCAATATTATAGCTTGATTCTTTACACAAGACCCATAAAACAAATTATAATAGCAATAGTCAACAAAGAGATGATATTGGCATAATACAATGCTATATTAGTTTTCTTGTGCTGCCATAACAAATTACCAAAAATTTAGTATCTTAAAACAACACAAAGTTACTGTCTTATGGTTCTGTCGGTCAGAAATTCAAATATGAATCTCACTGCACTAAAGTTAAGATGTCAGTAGGAGGCCAGATATGGTGGCACATGCCTGTAACCCCAGCACTTTGGGAAGCCAAGGCGGGAGGATCGCTTGAGCTCAGGAGTTCAAGACCAGCCTGTGCAACATAGTGAGACCTCAATGCTACTAAAAATAAAAAATAAAAACAAAGATGTCAACAGGACTGAGCTCCTTTCTGGAGGCTCTGGGGAAGAATGTTCCCTTGCTTTTTCCACCTTCCAAAAATCACCCAGCTTCCTTGGCTCCTGGCCCTTCCCTCCATCTTCAAAGTCAAAAACAACTGATCAAGTCCTTCTTACAGTGCATCTCTCTGAGCCTGTTTTCATCATCACATCTCTCTCTGACCCAGCTAAAAAAGGTTATCCTCCTGTAAGGACTCATGTGATTAGCTTGGACCCAAACAGATAATCCAAGGTAATCTCCTCATTCCAAGGTCCTTAACCTCAATCACGTTTTCAAAGTTCTTTTGATGTATAAGGTGACATATTCACAGGTTCCAGGGATTAGGACCTGGACATCTCTTGGGAACCTCATCAATGGGACTGGCCTTCCAGTCCAGAACCATTGTGCTGTATCAGGTAAAGGTCCTTGTCGCCTCTTGGAAAGGTCCTCTTCCCCTGTAGCAAGTTCAGTGTCAGTCACGCTGAGCTTGGGAGGGAAATTCCGCCACAGCTAAATCATCAAATATCACCTCAGGGTAAGCCCCCAAATACTCCCCTCATAACAAGGCTCAATACTCCCCTCATAACAAGGCTTAATCTGGCGTCAATCATAATCACCTGACGCATTTCTTTCATCCAGATGTGTCAAGTTGACCCATTTTTTTTTCAAAGAGGTAAAGAAACTAACCATGTAGAACGACACACCTGCTAAAATACACTGAAAATGAAAAAAAGAAAAGAAAAATGTAAATTAGCTTTCAGAAGAAATCCTTTCAATTCACGCTTCATTGGAATGGTACCTTTCCACTACTAAAGGTCAGGTATCAACCTAGTTTTTGTTATAAAGGTTTTCTTTTCAATTTGGTGATGGTTTTTCTTTTTATACTTTAAGTTCTAGGGCACATGTGCACAATGTGCAGGCTTGTTACATATGTATACATGTGCCATTGGTGATGGTTTTTTATCTCACTTCTGCCCTTGACTTTTCTGTTATCTCACCATGCAGAATGAACTGGTGGGCTTTTACTGTTCTGTCTTCCATCATTATTGGAGGATATCACTCTCAATCACAACATTCTTGGGAGCAAATTCATCTTCCCTCACCATCTGGTCTTCCTTGGCTTCTATATCTCCACAGCTCCTGCTGCTGTAGGATTGTATTCAGACAGGCCCTGGTTGGCTGAGTTATTGTTACTCTTCCAACATCACGACACCTGAGTCAAGAGAGGACCCAAGACATTTATTAACATGCACCTCTGAAGAAATAACACCAGAGTGTTTTTCAAATGCCTATAAGCTTTACTTGAGAATTGATTGTTTATTCCAAACTGAGAGGTTCTTTCTTTGATTCTCCAAGGTCTGAGGGATCACATTAGAGCTCACATTCGATTGCTCCATGACACATTGTTCTTATCTAGGATATGCTGCTGCTCAACCTTCTATGAAACTGAGCTTTGAGCAGCTGTGAACAATGAAGGGAACATTTCCCGGGAGAAGGGGGATGTGTAATTCCAGAATAAAACTTAAATCACTGTATTTCTTATATTAATTTTCCCAGGTAAACCATATTATGAAATACTGCCAGTTGGAAATTTTCATTTCCCAGCATTGAGAAACATTCAAAATATGGGACAAATCCTCCTACTAGGAAGTCTATTAACAAAGTTTTATTAAGATGTTTAAATAATATTCCAAATTATCACATAAGTCAAACATTAAGTGACAGTCTACACGTAGATGATAAAATTTCCTGGGTAACCTTAGTCCTGCAACTAGTAATTCATTCTCCCTTTCCCTGGCAGACACACAAGATCTGGGTCCTCTCAGCTTTCCCAAGACATTGCTGCAAATTATATATTTTGTCCTCTCCCACGCTCAGCCACATTCTTCACCAGGTAGGCAGCCCACTCTTTCCATACAACACCCTCTGGCACTCCATATACTAGACCTTGGAGGTGGCCAGGGAAACCTCCCTCAAGCCCCTCAGCTGCACACTAACTTTCCTCTCTACTCACAGTGACTCTGGCTTCAGTTGCATCGGTTTTGACCTTTTCCCTTCCCAGATACTAGAAGGGCGTGGGTCACCTACTGATTCTTGCTTACTGTGCTTCCTCTCTACTGGAGGCCCTCATCACCTACATTCCTTCCATTGTAACTATCAGAAGGGTAACTTATTCATAATTTCTCTCACTGGTGGTCACAGTTTTGTTTCTCCTCCTCCACCATCCCACCCAATAATATGTAATTCTATGCTTTCATCAGTGCCTTTCTATCATGTTTCACTATTTTTTTGATCCACAGTCTCCTTTTCCTATTACACCTCCTACATTCATGGCTGTGAGCTTACACAGGTATTACAGTAGCATCACATAGCAAATAATGATAGGCACAAAATCCCTGCTGAAAAACAGAAAGTTTTAATTGTTATAATTGCTGCTGGTTATGCAGAAGAGTAAGCACACAGGAGGCTATTTACCTTTACTTCTAAGCAACTACTAGAGCATCTCTAGGGTCAATCAATGTCTTATCTTACTCTTAATTGGCTTGCAATAACAAGACAATATTTCAAAGAGTGAATAAGGCAGTTCCTTTTAAGGTCCACTGAAATGTGGATCTTCACCTTTTCTATTCATGCAGGGATTCTTTGTTTGAAGCCTTTAGCATGTGTCATAAAACCAAAGCAAATTTAAAAATAAAAGTACGTTGTTAATTACTACAAAATTTCTAGGAAATACACGATTGATAACCTATGGTACTTACCACTGTGCCTAACACAGAGTGAGCTCTCAATAAATGGCTATTGAATGGATGGATGAGTTAATGTGAGAAGAAGGTAATAAAATTTATTTCCACATACTGCACATAAAAGTTCATCCATTACTTCACAGTCAGAACATATATGCTGTTTCTTGAATGAGTGCCCAGCATTTTGCAAAGAAGTAGATAACTGAATGTAGATCAAGGTAAAACCCAGCAGTGATGACACAGCTCCATGCCATTTGGCTCCATTTTTCGTCTGCCTGTCACAGCTCCCAACCTTCCTGTCAGAACTCATTCTGTCTTCCTTATTGAAACTATTATTCATAGTCAAGGTATCTGCAACAAAAACAAACAGGGAAATCAAATGTTTTGCCTTCATTCCTCTTGGAGACAGCTCACAAGTCAGTCTTTCTACTTTCACCTCTGCAAACTCTTCACCAATCAGCACCTCTCCCACTCTGCCTTAGAAAATATTTTCCCACCCTGACTTGGAGAAATACATATCTCAGTGTTGAATGGAATACCAAAGGGCAAAATAAATACATGATTCTGTATGGGGTCACATTGTACATTTTTTGGCTTCATAAATTCTCTCAACTGCAGAGAAGCAGCAGAACCAAAGCTGAGATTCACAGACTTGAAATTCTGTCTTAACTCAGGGATTGAACCTGTTCTAGAGAGAAAAGTCCAGAAGCTTTGGTCAATTCGTCATCATTTGCATTCTTGGGAGAATGGAGGAATCCATTTGGCATAGGCATTCAGAGACTTGAACCTTCTCTGTGGAAATGTAGTGGGTACAGTTTGGGCCAGAATCGTAGGTTCAAACAAGTAAGTCTTTTTTTTTTTTTTTTTTTTTTTTTTTTGAGACGGAGTCTCGCTCTGTCACCCAGGCTGGAGTGCAGTGGCCGGATCTCAGCTCACTGCAAGCTCCGCCTCCCGGGTTTACGCCATTCTCCTGTCTCAGCCTCCGGAGTGCTGGGACTACCGGCGCCCACACCACGCCCGGCTAGGTTTTTGTATTTTTTAGTAGAGACGGGGTTTCACTGGGTTAGCCAGGATGGCCTGGATCTCCTGACCTCGTGATCCGCCCGTCTCGGCCTCCCAAAGTGCTGGGATTACAGGCTTGAGCCACCGCGCCTGGCCTCAAACAAGTAAGTCTTAATTTTAGATTCAAAATCTTCCTATTTATAACAGTAAGAAGAAATGATGGGGATGAGTAACAATATCAAATGATATGACTCCCCGCCTTACTTGAAACTGTATCTGGGTGAGACCTAATCTAGATTTTAGATGCCTGCAATAGGTTATGGGGAGCCAGCTTTTATAACATTGATTCCACAACACTTATTGCTTCACCAAGCATCATAAGGATAAGGCCACTTGCTTGCTTCTTTCTCAATCAACAACATGGTACAAGAATGCCTCTGTCCAACTGGATTAAGAAAATGTGGCACATACACACCATGAAATACTATGCAGCCATAAAAAAGGATGAGTTCATGTCCTTTGTAGGGACATGGATGCAGCTGGAAACCATCATTCTCAGCAAACTGTCCCAAGAACAGAAAACCAAGCACCACATGTTCCCACTCATAGGTGGGAGTTGAACAATGAGATCACTTGGACACAGGAAGGGGAACATCACATACTGGGGCCTGTCATGGGGTCGGGGGAGGGGGGAGAGATAGCATTAGGAGATAAACCTAATATAAATGATGAGTTAATGGGTGCAGCACACCAACATGACACATGTATATATATGTAACAAACCCGCAAATTGTGCACATGTACCCTAGAACTTAAAGTAGAATAATAAAAAATTAGAATGCCCCTGTCCTGTCCTCCAACTAAACTATGTACTCTACTAATGTAAGGAAGACACATAAACATCTCCTATAAAAGGTCAGATGAGATAAAGACAGTTTGTTTCAGTTTAGCTAGAGAGTCACCATCAGTTCTAGCTCATCTAAGAAGTAAAAACTAGAACGCTTTTACAGCCTTTCATCAACAGCAAAGAACAATTTGGTCTGAAGAGACATAATTTACAGATTGTTAACTGCAGTTTCACATAATCTTGTTGAAAACTTGCAAGATTGTAGCGGAAAAAGAGTAAATAGCCCTATAATTAAAGTGAAATTGCCAGTGTTTGATTCTAAAGGGACCAGTGTTCAAAAGCTGCTATGGATCCCATGCTGGAAGGTGAGGTACTCAATGTACAAAGCATTTCCCTCTTCCCCTCATCTCACCACCATCACTCACATACCCAGGATTGTGGGTTGACCTCTGTGGCTATGAGCAAGCCACCAGCCCAACTGCTGCCATGTTCTCTTCTGGAAAGGAACTATCCACAGAGACTAGCACTCGGTGTACTTCAAAAATAAAAGGGTAGGGTTAGCCTCAGGACACCTATCCACATGCCAGGCTGGGAACACCCACACATAAATCATGCTTCCAAACCAGCACTTCACTCCAGTGTCTGCATGCCCTTTAATTGTTCCTGACTTCCATCCTTCAAATCTGGTGCAGCCTCCTATGCCCGTGGGTGGTAGACTTTTTCTATCTCTGCCACAGCCAGAGCCTCTCAGAACATTAGACCAAATCTGGCCAGTGGGTTATTGTTCATGGAAAACAACTATGCATCTCTGAAGACAAAAATCACAGGCTGTTTTCTAATCACTGAATAAATTGAGGAAAAGTAACAGCCTCTCCTAGATAAATGCAAGTCATCTCCCTAATAGCTCTGGGAAATGCTCCACCTCTGTGCAGAACTCAGTCTTTACTTGCCACACAGTATGTGATAACCATAGGAAAAATGTAAAAAAAAAAAAAAAAAAAAACAAATGACCACATTCCTCTGGGTTGCTAGTGCCTCCCTCAAAATTCTCTTTCACCTGCTACTCCTAGGTCTCTATGGTCAGCTAATAGTTTTTTAATCTCACTCTTTAAGGGCAAACACACAACTCCCAGCCTTAATTTATGAATTTGTATTTACAGATATATTTTGTCTTTCATTGATTTTCTACACACAAGATTCCCAGAAATAAATGCAGTCAAAGAGGTACTGTAACTTACCTACCACTCAAAATTAGTCAGCTTTAAATAATGGGAAAATCTACTTCTAAACCCTTCTCTTAAGATCTACTTCGGAGGAAGCCCTCTGTATTAGTCCTTTCTCACACTGCTATAAAGCACTGCCCACGAATGGGTAATTTCTAAAGGAAAGAGGTTTCATTGACTCGTAATTCTGCAGGGCTGGGAAGACCTCAGGAAACTTACAATCATGGCTGAAGGGGAGAGCAAACACATCCTCCTTCACGTGGCTGCAGAATAGACTGAGTGCAAGCAGGGGAAATGCCAGACGCTTATAAAACCATCAGATCTTGTGAGACTCACTCACCATCGCAAGAACAGCACGGGGGAAACCACCCCCAGGATCCAATTACCTCCACCCGATCCCTCCCTTGACATGTAGGGATTAGGGGGATTATAATTCCAGATGAGATTTTGGGTGGGGACACAGCCAAACCATATCACCCTCTCTGTCACCAAACCTTCCCTTCTTCATGTAGCGACTGGCACACCACCAGGAATTTGAAAAAATACATAGAGTGAGTGAGGTCTGAGCCTTGCTGAGAATTAAGATCATAGATCCAGAAGAGAGATGAAACATGCAAACCCAAATGTCCAAGATGATTGGGGTTTCTGCCACAGTATTCTAAAGATGGCACAGGAGGAACCAGGAAGCTGGGTCCCCTGAAGCTCTAGTTTATGACTTCCCAAGGATGTCTACTAACTAAATGGAAGTAAAGAGGGTAAGGCAGGTGATTGGAGCAGAGAGTCATAGCCAGGAATAGCCAAGGCAGGGCCACCAGAGTGTTTCTAGATATCTCAAGCAATGGTTCCAGAAGTAATTGCAGTGTAGATTATTGGAGGCAGGGTCACACCCTGGTAATCACAAAGAATTTTACATTGTTGTGATGCATTTACTCCCATTATACTCTCTAGTTCTAAAGAAACAGAGCATCCAAGGAATATTAAGCACTTTTACCCAAGACATTTCTTTTTAATAATACTAGCCCTTTAGAATTTTTTTTTTTTTTTTTTTTTTGAGACGGAGTCTCCTCTGTCGCCCAGGCTGGAGTGCAGTGGCCGGATCTCAGTTCACTGCAAGCTCTGCCTCCCGGGTTTACGCCATTCTCCTGCCTCAGCCTCCCGAGTAGCTGGGACTACAGGCACCCGCCACCTCGCCCAGCTAATTTTTTGTATTTTTTACTGGAGACGGGGTTTCACCGTGTTAGCCAGGATGGTCTTGATCTCCTGACCTCGTGATCCGCCCGTCTCGGCCTCCCAAAGTGCTGGGATTACAGGCTTGAGCCACCGCGCCCGGCCAATTTTAATCAGTACTTTCAAACACAATTATTTTTACATAAATCAGCCTGGTTTTCTGTAGCATGTTTCTGACAATGGTATAGAGACTTAGCAGTCATGTATTTGATCTGGGAGTCTAGGACCCTGGTTTCTGTCAACCCAGACCCTCCCATAGTCATTGGTTAGCTATCTGGCAGGCAAGTCATAAATAAACCACTCTTTTTATATCTTCCCCCATACAGTGGGGTGGTTAGATTTGAATAGTCTAAATTCCAGCCAATTCTAAGGTCCTTCCATTATTTGGTACATTTATTGAGCTTCCTGAGTACCTAGCATTATTGGAGGCATGGTGGAAACACACACACACACACACACACACACACACACAAATATATTTTTAAACGCTTCCACCTTCAAGGAGTTTAAAACTTAATCAGTTAATACTCTGGATCGAACTAGACTATGATTTCCTTAAGGGCTTGTATTGGGCCTAATTTATTTCTGTCTCCCACAGTGTTTAGATGAGTGTGTATTGAATAATTAAATAACGCATGAATGAGCAAAATGCACATACCTAAAGCAATCCCTGTGGGAGTGTAACACTGAGAGGAAGAGAAGATCAAGTTCAGAAAAGGTGTGATTAGGGTCAGAGGAAGAAAATGAAAAGCAATGCACAGCAGCCTCTGAGGATGTGATAATTCCAAAGACAAATGATAGAAAAAGCGAGAGTCTGCAGAGAGCTGAGAGACTCGCGATTACTGTGCCCTGGGAGGTTTCCAGGTTTCCAGCTTTCCATCAGGTAAAGCTTCCCAATAATAATGCAACCTGACCAGACCCCAAAATAGGATGGATTTTGGATAGCTGAGGAGAAAGTAGAAAATTCTACAAGGAATTATTTAGAAAAGAAAGAAATTTAACATGTTTGAGGGTAGAAGTGATCAGACTTATCAATAAATAAATAAGATTTCATGCTAGAGAGTGTATGCATTCATTTGTTCAACAAATATTTATAAATAGTTATATAAATATTGAGCACATGCCTTATGCCAGTTATGGTTCTGGGAACTGGGGAGACAACAGTGAACAAAACAGACAAAAATTCCTGCCTTGATGGAGCTTTCATTCTACTCGGGGGAGACAAAACAAAAGTAAAACATAGAATGTGTCAGGTAGGAATAACTGGTATGGAGAAAAATAAACCAAGGAAGGGGTAAATGCCTGTCAGGAAAGGCCTTAGTGCTGGTTTAAGGAATGGAAAATCTAACTTATACATGGTCTCACAGCCCTGTGTCTCTTCAGCTCTCTCTCCTTTGTTTCATTCAAATTCACCCTGCAGTGGCATAATCCCATTTCTACTCCTCACCTTCCCATTTCATGTGTGATAAGTACAACAGAGACCACGTATTTATCTGAAATTTGTACCAGGCTACTTAACCCAGGCCTCTGACTGGGTTGCACCAAGTGTCTCAATTTGCACCAGGTTTCTGACTTCAATCATTGTCTCCAACTTTGATGGAACAGTGAGTCAGCTCACTATGAAACTGGAGAAATCCATATGTGTGAGGTGACAGCCGCCTTTATGACACGCTCCATCTCCTACTTATTGAGCCTACCTCTCTGTAGGCCACTCAGGATCCAGGGTCTCCCATTTAGGCTATGGAAAGCAATCAATGGTTTCATAGTAGAAATAATGTTTGGAGAGGCTCTATCTAGCAGTAGGAAGATAAGGTGAGAGGTTGTTATTTGAGAATGTGAGGTTTTAAAGGTGACAGTAAAAAGGGGAAGGAAGATAAAACAAAGCAAATAAAGAACTATTTCAAGGAAATTGTATAGGATGAGGTAATGAATGTATATAGGGACTGAAAGACAAGCTATTTCAGGATTACACAGATAAAACTGGGAGCAACTTAGGGAGGCTTTAAAGGACGATAAATTCAGCCTTGGACACAATGATTTCTGAATGATTTCATAACAATGAAGGCATCTAAGAAGGCAGCTAAAAGTAGTGTTTGAACTCAGGTGAAAATTGGGGGCTGGAGAAATAGAGGCAAGCATTATCTACAGAGAAGTAGGAGTTGGGATCATAAACTAAACCCATTCTCCAGGGAAGAAAGAAAGCACAGAAAGATAAGAACATAATACTTAGGGCCAGCTTGAGAAGCTCCTTCAGAGGCTGCGCGACCTTGTGGCAATATTTTAAGCAGCACTCAAAGCTTCTAGCATAGGCTTCTTGGTTTGGTGAAAGGAGCCAACTCATAGTACATGCTTTCTCCTGTGTGCAGAAATTTAAAAACTAAAGAAGTTTTCATATCTTGTTCTGTTTTCCTCCATATGTTTCTTGTACTTCACATTTCCCTGCTGAGGTGGTTTTTTTAATTTTTCTTTTTGGCCCTCCTCCATCACTTCAAACTACAATGCTCCCCCTATTTCTGAAACTCCCACAACCCTGTTTAGCCTTCCACCTATGACAATGGTCTGTCTCCCACAGGCCTTTGGTTGATTTCTCTCTCTCTCTCTCTCTCTCTCTATATATATATATATATATATATATATATATATTTTTTTTTTTTTTTTTTTTTTTGTAGTCAGTGTCACTATGTTGCCCAGGTTGGTCTCAAACTCCTAACCCCTAACCTCAGGCAATCATCCCAGCTTGGCCTCCCAAAGCACTGGGATTACAGGCATGAGCGGCCACACCCAGCCAACTTTGGTTGATTTCTAAATGCCATTCCTGGCTCACATTTTCCTGTGATGAAACTGAAACTTGTTATTACTGATGACAAGCAACTGACTCTTTACCAATGAATACAGCCAAAAAGCTGTGAGACACTATCTCTGGTCAGGCTTGATCTGTGCAAGCACAGTTGTCAGGGCTCAGAGGAAATACTATGTCCTCAGAAGCATCAACATCACCACCTCAACACTAGAGAAAAAGGGCTACCACCATGAGAACACTGCCCTTTGAAAAATGGCCCACCTTGGCACCTGTGCTCAGCGAGGAGTCAAAACCAGACTCTTACTTTAGTCACTAGCCAGACAACACTCTAAGTCTCTAGAAACCACAGCATCATGTACAATAAATTACCTTTTTCCTTATGGGACCTATTTCTGTGTTTCTGGGTATGTGTGAGTGTGTGTGTGTGTGTGTGCACGTGTGTGTGTTTAACTTATGGATTCTTTAATTTTTCTCAACTCAGGGGCTGTGTAGATACACTATCTTATCTAGTTTATAGTTTATTGCTGCACATCTGTCTCACCATATAAAATACGTTCATTCGTGTTTTAGAACATTAATTATTTTCTCCTCTAGGGAAGCAAACAGTCCTGAACACAGGGAACGTCAACAAACATTCAAGCATTCAATAACTGGCCAGTGTATAAAGTACTTAAATTTTTTTAAATACTCAAAAATATTTTTAAATGTAACTGAGAATTTTTTTTAACTAACCTAACTGAGCACACACTTCTGCATTTCAAGTCCAGAATGAATATATGACTTGTTCAGTCTGCTTCTGCCTTCTCATGAACAGCAAAATCTAGACAAAAGTCATGACTAAATGACTCTTCTGTGGTTACTCTGGCTTCACAACCAGAATTGCTATGTAACCACAGGGCTTATCTGTTTGTTCATTAAAAGTGCTGTAAATAAGTTTCTGTGATAGTAGTTTTAATTAACAAAAATTGACAAACTAATTTTAATTTTAATTTTAATTTGTTGTGCCGCACTCCTGTAATCCCAGCACTTTGGGAAGCTGAGGTGAGCAGATCACTTGAGATCAGGAGTTCAAGACCAGCCTGACCCACATGGTGAGAAACCTCATTTCTACTAAAAATACAAAAATGAGTCAGGTGTGGTGGCACATGCTTGCAATCCCAGCTACTTGGGAGGCTGAGGCAGAAAAATCGCTTGAACCCAGGAGGCGGAGTTTCCAGTGAACCAAGATTGTGCCACTGCACTCCAGCCTGGGAGACAGAGCAAGACTCTGTCTCAAAAAAAAAAAAAAAAAAAATTAATTTACAAAATTAACAACATTTAGTTAACAAAACCCAAATTGAATAGACCACGTAAATATCAGTCTTTTGGCAATTTGCTTATAACACACAAACTAATCATGAAAAGAGAAATTCTGCGGTTGCCCCAGGTTGCACACTGAGAGCAGAAGACCTAGAGCCACACAGCCAGGCCCAGCAAGAAACAACATGATGCCACTTGACCTCAGGAGGGTACACTGAAGTTCTCCTCCCCATCCACCCCTCAGTTTTGTCTTCCTCTTACTCACCGCTAGTGAATTACCTTGCTTCCGAGTTCACCAAGGTAGTTAAAGCCATGTTAAGATTCTCCATCTGCCGTTTCATTTCTACAGCTTGGTCCTATACTCATCCTACTAGTCTTTCTGCCTGCAGTTCTCCCAACTTCATAGCACTCCAATTTTCTATTCGCACCTGATCTACCTTCCTAAATCACACTTTCCATCATGTCACTCCTCTGCTCAAAGGTCTTCAAAGAATCTACATGGCCCTCAGCATGGCCCTCCAAAACCTGACCCTGGCTACCTCCAGCATAAATGTTTTCAGCCCAGATCATTCCTTTCTATATTCTACACTCTGCAAAGAGTGTCCTTTCTTCTTCCTTATTCCAAGACCTCTAGAAAACAGAAACTGGAGCAAAGATTACAGGGTATTCCTTTATTTGGGGAAGTACAATCCTGGGACAACAAGAGTGAAGGAGAAGGACAATGAGACAGGAAAAGATGTCAAGCAATGTGAGACAATGCATAACAAAGACCTCTTCTTCACAATGAGCTGGAAGAGTCTCAGCCACTCCCTTGGAGGTCACCTGCTCAGCTACCCAGAATGTCTCTAGACAGACTGGTCAGAGAAGCTGTGTCTCAGACGAGTCTATTAGAGGAGGAAAGGAAAAGAGTGTGGTTGGCCCTCCATATCCTTGAGTTCTTCATCTGTGAATTCAACCAACTGTAGATCAAAAATATTTTTTAATTGCATCTGTACTGAACATGCACACTTTTTCTTATCATTATTCTCGAAACAACACAGTATGACAACTATTTACTGAGCATTTATATCATATTAAGTATTGTAAGTAACCAGAGATGATTTAAAGTATATGGGAAGATGTGTATAGGTTATAAGCTAATACTATACCATTTTATATTGGGGCATTGAGCATTCATGGATTTTGGTATCCAAGGGAGGTCTGGAAACCAATCTCCTATGGATACCAAGGGATGACAACACTTATCTGCCCAAATTCTTCCAGCTCCTATTTTTCTCTCACCAAACTCAACTTTCCCACACTTCTAGATTGTATTCTCTGGACTCTTTGGAAGCTGCCTCAGAAGCCACAGCTCATGTGTAGCTGTGTGATACAATATACAAATCTCAAAGTGGTGGAAGAAGCCAGAGACTCCTAGCAAGAAACGGGTCTGTCTCAGGTGCTAGACCCTCATGGACCTGTCATGAGATTATGTCATGAGGCACAGCAGCAACAGCAGCTAAGGCAGAGCAAATGAGTGGAAGAAGTTAAGGTTCTAGAGACAGATTCAGCCAAGAGAATCTGCAGAACTGTGTATGTTTAATATGCCTTCTACTCATCTAGCCAAACAGCCCAGCCATAATGTTTGCCCACTGGAGCTTTCAGTTCTTGAATCCCTTGTTTGGGATACTGTTAGATTGTGATTGTGAAGGTAAATTAAGGGTGTGTGTGTGTCCACCAGGGCCTGTTGTGGGGTGGGAGGAGGGAGGAGGGATAGCATTAGGAGATATACCTAATGTAAATGATGAGTTAATGGGTGCAGCACACCAACATGGCACATGTATACATATGTAACAAACCTGCACGTTGTGCACATGTACCCTAGAACATAAAGTATAATTTTAAAAAAGGGTGTGTGTGTGTGTGTGTGTGTGTGTGTGTGTGTGTGTGTGTGGTCTCCCCGATTAAATTATAAGCTCATTAATAGCAGGTACCAAGCCTACATTTCTACATACACCCATCTCTCAACCAGCATAGTATGAATGCATAAATGTTATCCCATCAGTAGTTGTCTGGTGAGGGAAAGACTGGAATATCCTAGAGAATAGTGGATCTGAGAGTCGCTTTAGCCCAAGTGTACACAAGAATGGCCCCTTTTGGCTCCACAAAAGTATAGTCTGCACTTTGGAAAAAATCCTAAAGGACACCTAAATCATTCCCTCATCTCACACTGTGTTTTCATTTCCTGAACAGTCAAAAATTAAAATGATATAAGTTCCAAAACTACTCAGAAGAAATTGACTCTTGTTTTTTTAAAAAGAGAGAAAATGAACTCTTTTTCTATCCAAGAGGAAATTAATAAGAACTAGGTGGTGTGTTCATTGCTCAAATTTTATCTTTTTCTGTGAACAAATATCTATTTAAATTCAAAACCATGCAACATGATAAAATGGTTAAGACCACAGACTCTGGAGATAGTCTCTGGTTCAAATCTCAGCTCAATCACTTACCAGCTGTTAAGAGTAACTTAACTTCCCTGTGCTGTCATTTACTCATAGATAAAATGAAGATAATAGCACCTATCACAAAGAGTTATTATGAACATAAAATGAATAGGCATATGTAATGCCTGAAACGTGGCAACCCATATATTAAATGTTTGCTTAATAAATAAATGAGGTAATGGGACTTGAAAAGGAAAGATAGGAACAAGCAAAATTATATACTGTTAAGAATTAGAAGACATTTTGGAAGGCAGCTACTCTAACTTTCTTTTGTATTCCTTATTTGATATCTCTGTATTTAAGGACTATTACTAATTCCTTCCCCGACAATACTGCAGCACTTGACTTGTATATAAGTCTCTTTGTTCTGGTTGGTTTAATATGTGATTGCAAATTCTTTGGGACCAGAGACTCTAATAGTAAATAGCACATTCCTGATCATATATAAGTGTGGAAATTCTGGTGAATAAATAAAGCAAAAGGTATGAGGAGGTGAAGTTAAAAAGCTCAGCTTAAAGTTAAAAGGTAGGTTACTAACTAGATAATATCTAGCCTGCACTCCAAGAAAAGCATTTATTTGACTGACTGAAAATTATGTGGGTCCCACCCAACAGGCTGATCTTTCTATTTCCCCATTCTTCTGTCACCACAGCAGGTGTGGCTTATCATTCTGGACTCATCTTGACTGTTCTATGTGCCCTGTCACCTCTGCTTATTTCTCTCTGTTTCTTAGAACTCACCTTACTGGGTCCTTACCACCTGGCTCTATTTCCTAGCCTTATGGCTGCTCTAGACAGATCATAGAATGGCCCAGGGCAAACCCCAAACCAAACACATTCCAGCTTTTATTGCAACTAACATTTTGCTATTCCTACCCAAAGACCTGGAAGTGTCTCTTCCAAAGGAGGAGATGTACCTTGGGGGTCACATCCTGGCCCCATTACTACTTTCTGCAGTTCCTCCCATGGTATTCCTCTTCACCACAACCCCTACCCACTTAACCACTTAAGGATCCAAACATGAAATTATAAATGTAATATGAGGATGTTTTAATACACCACCTTTATAAAGAGATCACTTACTCAATTCCATCTGGGTTGACCTAATATTTGTAGGCATGGGGCCACATCAGCCTTAGAAAGAAATCATGGTGCCATGTTTCATGCACAGGCATTTTATTTCAAACCCACCCCCAAGTTTTCCTGGAACTTAAACCCTATGAGATTCTGCATCTTCTCTAGAGTTCTGGATTTCAACATTCTATTGTGTATGGATTTGTACCATGGGTTGGAAGAAGAGGGAAACTTCTCTCATCCACTGTGACATTTACTATATCAAAGGAAGCTAATAGGGGGATGCCTTCTAGAGAAGAGCTTTGAACTAAGCCTCTGAGGTATGCATTTATCATGAATTTCTGGAAGAAAATGAGGAGCAACTTTCTCAAAGCAAAGTGCACATCTTACTACAGAACATGGGATGAGAGAAGATGAATTTCTACTCTCGTTCACTGTACCCTGTGTCCACAGGATTTCCTGCTAAAATGTTTATGATAACTTAACCTCAATGCACAGGTTAGGCAATTTGACCACTAGGTCCTTTGAGAATATAAAATATAATAAAATTTTAGAGGGACCTTAAGATGGTGGATTCTAATTTTTTTACTTAAAGTAAGGAAACATGGCCAAGAGAGACAAAATTAGATGGTCACAAAGCTCATTAAAATCAGAATTTAGGGTCTGAATCCAGACCTCCTAATTATATTGACACTGGGTTCTAGTGCAATGATACATAGTAATAAAAATAACCTGAGAAATTGTAACATTTTATGAACTATTAACACAATGAATCAATGCTTAATAGCAACGATGTTTATTATTTTGTTACAAATTATTCTCTGTTTAGTGTGTTAAACTCTCTTTGGGCAATCAGACAAGGCTCAGGTGTGTCTGAGCTAAGAAGAACAATTAACAGTTTTTTTATTCTTTCCTTCCCAGGAGTTGCATTTTATAAACTTGTAACAAGGTTAATCATACTACAGAGAAGAGGTGAGTTGCTGTATCTTGCCTTCCCTGGACAATATAACAAACCTTGTAAGTGGGGAGCTGAATGATAAGAACTCATGAACACAAAGAAGGAACAACAGACCCTGGGGTCTCCTTGAGGGTGGAAGGTGGGAGGAGGGAGAGAAGCAGAAAAAATAGCTATTGGGAACCAGGTTTAATACCTGGGTGATGAAATAACCTGTACAACAAACCCTTGTGACACGAGTTTACCTCTATAACAAACCTTCACATGTACCCCTGAACCTAAAATAAGAATTTTTTTAAAACTGCATCAGTGACACATAAACATAGAAAACCAATAAAAATGCTGGCATACTTTTACACATATTGGATGATTATAGGTAGCCAGAGAGATGAGATTCCCAGGTATAAAGGGACATATTATTTAAGTGGGAATGTTCCTGGCATTTTTCCTGCCCTTTCCCATTTATATGGGGTCCTGGCTTCTGCCAACCCTGCGCTCTGAGAATCCCTCTGCCATAGCCAGACTCATCCCGTGTTTTGTAACACAGACTCAGAAGGAAATGGTGAGGGAGACGCAACACAAATGACGCAGGAAAGGTTCTCCTGCATTGGAAAAGAGAAGCACCACAAGGTGCAAAAGAAGGATGAGAAGATGAAAGAAAAAGAGGATGAGAAATGAAAGGGAACAGTAAGAGGGATGACTCTGAGTGGTGTATCTTCTTCCAGAACTTAAGAAATACAAATTCAGTATTTGTATTTAAGTAATTCTAAAGTATTTTAGAATTAGTTTTTGCTTGCTGGACTGTTTCATTAATCAAGTATCACTCTGAAGTAAAGCCATGTGGGCAATTATGAGAAATACAGTTTAAGTTATCTTCAGTTTTAAGTTCTCTTAAATTTATTTTCTATTTTTATTGTTCCTGCCCTTGCTTTTTGAGAAAATGGTCCTTTTATTGACACATAAAAGTTCTAGAACTTACTGTATAATAATTCGTAGAAATCATTCTCATAATACATAGTCTTTCACATGCAGATGGATGTTCTTTGCAGCACTGTTCACAATTGCAAAGACATGGAATCAACCTAAATGCTCATCAATGACAGATTGGATAAAGAAAATGTGGTACATATATACCATGGAATACTATGCAGCCAAAAAAAAAAAAAAAAAAAAGAATGAGATCATGTCTTTTGCAGGAACATGGATGGACTGGAGGATATTATCCTTAGAAAACTGACACAGGAACAGAAAACCAAATACTGCATATTCTCACTTATAAGTGGGAGCTGAATGATGAGAATTCATGAACACAAAGAAGGAACAACAGACACTGGGGTCTACTTGAGGGTGGAGGGTGGGAGGAGGGAAAGAAGCAGAAAAAATAACTGTAGGGTACTAGGTTTAATACCTGGGCGATGAAATAACCTGTACAACAAACCCCTGTTTACCTATATAACAAACCTACACCCGTACTCTTGAACCCAAAATAAAAGTTAATTTTAAAAACTGCATCAGTAGCACATGAAGATAGAAAACCAGTTAAAAGGTGGCACACTTTTACATATATTGGATGATTATAAAACACATAAATACTGCAATAAATGTGAAACTTTACCTTTAAAAATAAAATAAACTATTAAACTATTAAAATATATATTATAAATATAAATTTATAATATATATAACATATGTTGATATATAATGTGTAAATATTTACATAAATATAATGATTTATATATTTAATTTATAGTAATTACATTATTGTAAAATACATAATACTTATATATTATATATTTTAATATTGTATATTAATATATTTTTTTTGAGATGGAGTCTCGCTCTATTGCCAGGCTGGAGTGCAGTGGCACAATCTCGGCTCACCACAACCTCCTCCTCCCAGGTTCAAGTGACTCTCCTGCGTCAGTCTCCCGAGTAGCTGGGACTACAGGCGCCCGCCACCACATTCAGCTAATTTTTGTATTTTTAGTAGAGACGGGGTTTCAGCATGTTGATCAGGATGGTCTCAATCTCTTAACCTCATGGTCTGCGCGCCTTGGCCTCCCAAAGTGCTGGGATTACAGGCGTGAGCCACCTCGCCCGGCCTAATATAATTTTTATATATAGTCTTCAAAATATTCAGGCTCAATTGATACAATAATCACACTTTTAAGATTTCCTAGGAAATTAAATATTATTAATTATGTAAAAACCTTTAATTCATTTAGAGGTTTATATCATAATTATTTATAATAGCATAAAGCAGGAAACAATTTAATACTGAATAATAGTGGAATAAAAAATTACACAAGCATTAAAAATTATATAATAAATGTTTATATAAAAAATGTAATAGCACAGGGTTATGTACAAAGGAAAGGATTCAGAACACGGTTGGCCGGGCACGGTGGCTCAAGCCTGTAATCCCAGCACTTTGGGGGGCGTGACAGGCGGATCACGAGGTCAGGAGATCGAGACCATCCTGGCTAACACGGTGAAACCCGGTCTCTACTAAAAAATACAAAAAACTAGCCGGGCGAGGTGGCGGGCGTCTGTAGTCCCAGCTACTCGGGAGGCTGAGGCAGGAGAATGGTGGGAACCCGGGAGGCGGAGCTTGCAGTGAGCCGAGATGGCGCCACTGTACTCCAGCCTGGGCGACAGAGCGAGACTCCGTCTCAAAAAAAAAAAAATAAGAGCACGGGCACATCAGTCCTGTCCAGCAGATTCAGCGGGCTTGATGTAGAGTCCAATATCCATTTTTATATAAGCTCCAAGATGCAACTCTGCAGATCAGCATAGAAGCTGTGTAGGGAAAACGTTCAGTCACAAATTATGAGCTTCCACCAACACTTCTGCCCTCTCCAAGATACAATGAGAAAGAAGTTTCCACACATCTCACCACCTCTGAAGAACCAGAAGAAGACAGAAAGAATGAAGAAGGAAAGAAAGGAGGAAGGAAGAAAAGAAGGAGGAGAAAGGGAGAGATATGGAAGGAGAGAGAGAGAAGATGACAAGGTAAGTTCAAATATGTTAGAAGTCACAATAAATTTGAAGGCACTAAATTTACCTATTAAGGTGCTCAAGTTAGGAAAAAAGCATGAAACTATGCTAGTTTTAGATGTAAAAGAAAATGACAAAATGTTAAAAAATACAGATGTAAAAAGATACAGTGTGCAAATCCTAAGCGAAAGAAAGCAAACGTGGCAATGCTAATAGCCAATGTCTAATCAAGACAAAGGAAAAAATCTATTTAGAAAGTTTTGTGTTCTTTACACAGTTTTGAAATATATCAATCAAAATTCACAAAAATTATAAGAAAATTACAAATCAGGAAACAATGGGAGACTTTTTACACACTTTTCTCAGAATGTGCGTATCTTAGAAAATTTCATTGAAATACAGCATAGAAAAATCTCTTCCTTTCTGCAATGAACTATAGCAAGTTGAAAAATATCCAAAGAATGATTCTCTTCACAGCAGTAGTCAAACCATAAAATGCCTAGGAATAAAGTTAATAAGAAACGTGTAAGACCTAAATAAAGAAAAAGAAACTTAAAGATGAGCGAAATCACCACTTAACTGCATAGGAGGACACAGAGTACACAAATATAAATTTTCTCCAGTGAAATTAAATGAAAATCAGATAAATTCTGGTGTAGCTATACTATGGAACAATTTGCTATTCATTTGTTTAAAACAAAATAAAAGAAGTAAAATTCTTACCTGATAAAAGGCATTAAAGAGTTAGGCATTTAAAAGAAATTAAAAACATTAAAAAGAATTATGGGAGGGTATCATTACAATATTAGAATGGTAAAGTTCCTCATAAAACCTAAAATTCATTTTTAATTGACTACTTATACAACTATATAAAAATTTAAACCTTCTGCATTATTTAAAAAAAAAAAAAAACACCAAAAACGAAAACAAGATAAGCAACCAACCAACCAAGTGGAAGAAAATATTAGCGATACAGATAAATCAAAAGAAAAAAGTGTAATAACCAGAATATAAAAGAGTGTATGTGAATTAACAAGACACCGACCATTCTTACATCAAAGGATACAAATTGGCGATTCACGGAAGAGGAAATACAAATAATTATATTAACAAAAAGAGTAACATTTGGTGAGCATTTAACATAAACCAGAAACCTTTCTAAGAACTTTGCAATTGTTATCTCATAAAGTCTTCATACCATCCCTTGAGTCACAGAGAGGTTAAGAAACCTGCCCAAGGGTAATTGTTTAGACAAAAGTCACCAAGTAGCAGTTGGAGTCTGCAACCAAACATTATTACTCCAGAGGCTTTGTTCTCACTGACTACCTTTTTCAGGAAATGAATACACGAAAATATGCTTGACCTCACTAGTATCAGGGAAATGAAAATTAAAACAGGAGTTAAGTTTTTAACTATCAGAGTCGCAAAAATTAAGTAAACGGATAATTTTGGAAACAGATACCCTTTATCCTTTGTCTGGGACATGATCTGTTTCAGCCTAAGCATGGAGCAATTTCACATTAACTACCAAAGTATAACATGCTCATAACTTTTGAAACAAGTTTTCCACTTTTGTGTATGTTCTAAAAAGATATTTGCACGCTTGCACAAGAATGTTCAGTTCTTGGAAACAGATACCCTTTGGAAAAACTATCTAAAGAGGTGTTTGAAAATTTGCACAAGAACGTTCCGTGCAGCTGTTTGTAAAACTGAAAAACTGGAAATAAGTTAAACGTCCATCAATCAAGAGAATGCTTAAATAAACAATGGTGTGGCCATTCTGTGGAAGACCAAGAAGGTGTGAAAAAGAAGAACACGATTTCTATGCACTGTCATGGGAAGGCAGGTCGCTCCCATACCTTGCTAGAGGGAAGTACATTGATACAGCCTGCTTACCTCCATACAGGGCAATTTGGCAATACCCGTTGTAGGGATGGCACATTTTTACCTCCATTCTGCTGGGCCCAGTAATTAAATTGACATAAGATAGATTAACAAGCACACAGATTTATTTATTTAAGTTTGACATGGCATGGGAAGCCCTCCCTCAGAAGGAAATGAAGCCCCAAAGAAGCAATTAGTTAGTTGCTTATCTATTAAATTAGACAAAAAACAGTCATTTGTAAAGAAGCAATTAAATTATGTCGGGAGGCTTAAAAGATGAGTTAAGCCTTGTTTTTTTTAAAAAAAAAAAAAAAAAGGTTGTACAGAATTCTCTTGGTCTCAGCGTCTCAGCTTTTGAGGATAAGGATGGTGTATCTTTTTCACGGGAAATTTCATCTTTTGCTTTTAAGAAACAGCAGAGTATTCTTTTTGCCCCTGCTGTTTCTCAAGTGCCTTTAACTTAAATAGTCAATACGCCAGAGTGACATATTTTTAATTCTTTCACTGTCAAGATCATAAATGCGCACAATTGATCCAGAAATGCCACTTCCAGAAATTTATTCTGTAAATATTCTCGTGTATATGAAATGCCCTATATACAAAGCTCTTTATTACCACAATTTTTAAATAGGAAAATATTGAAAAACTAAATCAGTAGGTGACAGGCTAAATAAAGGATGAGAAATTCACACAATGTAATACTACACAATGCTATTTATAAAATGCATTACTATCAACTGTATGACATACTATACTACTACAACAATTAAAAGAAGAAGAGGAGGCTTTTCATCTGCTAGTATGGGATAATCGTCAAAATACGTTAAGTTTAAAAAAACAAGGTGCAAATAAATATGTATAGTATGCTACAGTTTGTTTTTTGAAAGCAGGGGTTTACAGACTTGTATATGCAAAGAATACCTGTAGGCAGCCACACAAGAATCTGGTAACACTGGTTGCCTCCAAGGAAAACTACATGATTGAGACACCAAAGTAGGTATGTGAGAGGCTTTTCACTTCTTTTCAATCTTTTGAATTTTCATATATATCGTATGTAATTATTTAATGTGTACATAAAATATGTATCTAAAATATTTAATATATAATATTTACATGTATTAAATATGTGATATGTATATAAAATACAAATTTTTAAAATAAAGCAAGCTACAGAACAATACATGCAATGTGATCTCTAGTAATATTAAAAACTATATTTTATTATTTTGTTATAAATGTATTCATATACGTAAGTGTACAGAAAAGGTTCCAACAGTATCTCTGTGGGGGAGTGGAAAGGCAGAAAGAGGATTTTAATCTTTTTACCACTTATGGCTTAATATTATAAGCATTTTTATAAAGAATACACACACATATATACATATCACATATATATATGTATCTATGTATGTATGTATGTAGTCTCATAAAAGAAGTATTAAAAAACTTTCAAAATAATGAATGGGAATAAGAAATCCTGAGTTCTCCTTCCTGCTCTAGTAATGGACCTTGGGTAAATCACTGAACGCCCTACAGCCTCAATTCCCTCATGTATAAAGTGAAAGAGTTGGACTCAGTGATACTTGAAGCCATTCCTGCTTGATAG
Source organism: Theropithecus gelada (assembly GCF_003255815.1). Classification (NCBI taxonomy): domain Eukaryota; kingdom Metazoa; phylum Chordata; class Mammalia; order Primates; family Cercopithecidae; genus Theropithecus; species Theropithecus gelada. The sequence continues at coordinate 22,062,828 of NC_037669.1, read as the reverse complement.
TCCAAGAATTGAATCTATTAATTCATAACACTATACAATGGTAAATGAATTATTAGCCAACCTTTGAAATTTTAAGCAAGAGCATGATGTGCTACCGATTTAAAGAGGAACTATGTTTTAGTAGAAAACTCTCGAAAAATTTTTTAGAATCAGGGGAATGAAACTGTAATAGGAGGGTTTCAGGGGTAGAGAAGGTTTTCTTTAGAAACCCTTTCTGAAGCCCCTCCATCACAGACACCTAGTCATAAAGCTGGTCTTGGCTACACTGCAGTCATGATAGTGTTATATGACCACGTAAGGTCATGGCCTTCACAAAGGCCTTCACAGCTCTGAAGACACGAATCAAATTGTCCTACCAGCTTTCCAGAATAGTGTGTAATACTAACCTCCTTTTCTAGCTTCTTTATCTTTCAACTTAATTTTTACTCTTTTTTGTTGACCAGGGCTGTTGCTAATTTTTCCCCCTGAAGTCAGGAGATAAATACAATTTTAGATCTTTCAACCACAGATTTTAAACTCTGCCCTATATGAAAACTAGTTTAGCTCATTCCATGGTTCTATTGTCATTGAAATATGGAAAGAATGTGTACCAGCATGATTTCAAAAGTAAGCTAAGCAGGACTTTTTTCATTTTATTTTATTTATAATGTCATTTTATTTCAGATTCAGGAGTACATGTATAGGTTTATTAAAAGGGTATTTTGCATGATGCTGAGGTTTGGGTCATGACTGATCCCACCACCCAAGTAGTAAGCATAGTACCCAATCATTAGTTTTTCAACCCTTGCCTCTTTCCCTCTCTCCCCACTCTTAGTAATCTTCTATGTCTGTTGTCCCCACCTTTATGTCCATGAGCATCCAATGTTTACCTCCCACTTATAAGTAAGAATATGTGATATTTGGTTTTCTGTTTCTGTATTAATTCGCTTAGGATAATGGCCTCCAGCTGCAGACATGTTGCTGCAAAGGACATATTTTCACTTTTTTGTGGCTGTGTAGTATTTCTATTTTTTTGTGGCTAGTGTATATGAACCACATTTTATTTATTCAGTCCATTATTGATGGATGCCTTTGTTGGTTCCATGTCTTTGCTATTGTGAATGGTGCTGCAATGAACACGGAAGTGGATGTGTCTTTTTGGTAGAACAATTTATTTTCTTTTAGATATATACCCAGTCATGGGATTCCTGAGTGGAATGTAGTTCTAAGTTCTTTGAGAAATCTCCAAACTGCTTTCCCCAGTGGCTGAACTAATTTACATTCCCACAGGCAGTATATAAACATTCTCATTTCTCCATAACTTAACCCATATTTGTTGTTTTATGAATTTTTATTAATAGCCATTCTGACTGATGGCATCTCACTGTGGTTTTAATTTGCATTTCTCTGACGATCAGTGATGCTGAGCGTCTTTTCATTATGTATGTCTTGGTTTGAGAAGTATCTATTTATATCCTTTCCCCCTTTTTTTTTTTTTTTTTTTTTTTAGTTTTTAGTTCTGGGGTACACGTACAGGATGTGCAGCTTTGTTCCATAGGTAAACGTGTGCCATAGTGGTTAACCCATCACCTAGGTGTAAAGCCCAGCATGCATTAGCTATTTTTTCTAATATGTTTCGCCCCCAGCCAACCCCTGACAGGCCACAGTGTATGTTGTTCCCCTCCCTGGGTCCATGTGATCTCAATGTTCAGCTCCCACTTATAAGTGAGAACATGGAGAACATGTGGTGTTTGGTTTTCTGTTCCTGTGTTAGTTTGCCAGGGATAATGGCTCCCAGCTTCATCCATGTCCCTGCCAAAGGACATGAATTCATTCCTTTTTATGGCTGTATAGTGTTCCATGGTATATATATGTACCACATTTTCTTTCTTTATCCACTCTATCAGGGATGGGCATTTAAGTTGAGCCCATGTCTCTTCTATTATGAATAGTGCTGCAATGAATATACGTGTGCATATATCTTTGTAATAGAATGATTTATATTCCTTTGGGTTTATACTCAGTAATGGGATTGCTGGGTCAAATGGCGTTTCTGGTTCTAGATCTTTGAGGAATCACCACACTGTCTTCCCCAATGGTCGAACAAATTCACATTCCCACCAACAGTGTAAAAGTGTTCCTGTTTCTCCACAACCTCACCAGCATCTGTTGTCTCTTGACTTTTTAATAATGGCCATTCTGACTGGCGTAAGATGGTATCTCACTGTGGTTTTGATTTGCATTTCTCTAATGACCAGTGATGAGGAGCTTTTTTTCATGTGTGTTGGCTACGTGAATGTCTTCTTTTGAGAAGTGTCTGTTTATGTAGCAGGACTTTTTTAATATCAAGTAGTTCATAGGTCAGAATTGAAGAGCAGAAAAGAAAATAAAGGGTTACATCAAAGGGGGACTTAGAAATCTTTCTGGCTTACAGTCACAAAACACCTTTTTCTGGCATCACCACTATTATAAATTTTGTGAATGCCTGTTCTAGGTCAGAAAAGAAACTATAATAAACCTTGACCTTAAAAGTTGTGTAAGATTTTTTTGAGGTTCTGGTCCTACAGGAGCCAACTCTCCTATGCATAAATGTCAAAGCCTATCTAGAAGGATTGTAGATTAAAGAGCACTAGTTTCAATGTTAAAAGTCCTCCATTCAAGTTATGGGTCTCATTCACTAGCTGTGTGACTTTGGGCCAGGCACTTATTCTCTTAGGGCCACAGCTTTGTTTTGTTTCATCGTCCAGGATGTCAGCTCACATTTCCCTGCACTCCTTATAGGGCACACGGTGTTAAGCAGGGACTCAGCAGGTCTTCACTCATGAGTCTAACCCCATGGACCTAGCATGTTCTCATGGCTAGGACTTCTACGCAGAGATTTAACTGATCCCGATGAATTCTGGGTTACATTCCAACTCCGTTCCTACCATGGGTCAGGATAGGAGTTAAAATTCAGTCCCTGGAGTTAGAAACCCCTGGTTCAAATTCTGGCTTGCCATTTTTTACTTCTCTGACCTTAGACAAGTTATTACTTTCCCTCTCTGAGCCACCAGTAATACTGGCACCTACTTTATATATGGTTATTATGAGAATTAAATAACACGATGCTTGTAACATACAGAACAGCACTAGGGCCCGGCCCGGTGGCTCATGCCTGTAATCCCAGCACTTTGGGAGGCCAAGGTGGGCGGATCACTTGAGGTCAGGAGTTCAAAACCAGCCTGGCCAACATGGTGAAACCACACCTCTACTAAAAATACAAAACTTAGCCGGGTGTGGTGGCACACACTGTAATCCCAGCTACTCAAGAGGCTGAGGCAGGATAATCACTTGAACCCAGGAGGCAGAGGTTGCAGTGAGCCAAGATCGCCCACCACATTTCAATCTGGGTGACAAAGCAAGACTCTGTATCAAAAAAAAAAAAAAAGTACATGCTTGAAAAAAGTTTAATTACCGATATTGTTGCTGCCCTTGAAATAACCTTAATGATCATATCCATCTTTTCTCTGGCTATAGGCAAAGCACTGCTTGCAATCAGCCCCCTTGGCAATGGCATGTTATGGAAACAGCATCTGTGTTAAGTTCTAAACTTTCTTTGGTGAACTTTTCAGTATGAAACCTAAGTTCCAACTTGTATCTATCTGTGTGTCATCTTCTAGAAGCATTCATTATACAATTTTTGTTATGCCAAATGTAGTAAATAGTGCCTGAATAGAAGCATAAGAAGTAAAAGCATATCAGCAAATTTTTTTATTCTAATTGCTGTTTTTCTTTCAATCCCAACTTAGATGTCACTCTCTTCTGTGAATCCTACTTCCATCTCCCTGCCTTTCATGCCCCATACCCTGAAGTTACTCACTCATTTTCTCTTCTCTGTACCTTTGGCATGTTTTCATTGTAGTAAGTAGGATTCTGTGTTGCCAAATATTGATGCCTGTTTCCTCTTCTAGATTGTACATGCCTCGGGGCAGGCTCTAGGTCTGATTCATCTTTCATCTCCTACTACCACAATGCCTAGAACACACTTTTAAAAGTGTTTGTAGAATAGATTAGAAATAAATTGAATTTTGAGGTTCCACTTGAGAAATATCTAGAAAAATGATCCCCAAAATGGCTAGAAAACAGCCTACAGAGAAAGCCAGAGGGAAAAAAGTACAGAAGCAAGATTGGGGGATTGCTGTAGATATAATATAGGAAGTAGAACATTCTGGGTTTATAAATCAATCCCTGCTCTATTTGGGTTTCCTCTTCTGTGATCACACGTTGCTTGTGAGTAAGTCGGAGTGGAAAGGACCTTAGACTATGAATTTAGAGACCTGGGTTTAATCCCAGCTCTGCTATCAACTGCCTGTGTCACTTCCTGTCTCTAAGTCTGTGTCAGACATAATGATTCCTAAGATCTCTTCAAACTTCTCCTCACACAAGCACAATATCTGGATCCATTGCCATTAGCCTCATTCCACAGCTAGGACAATTGAGACACAAATACCACAACCAACTCATCCAAGAATTTTACAGCAACTGGCACCCATAGTTAGTGACTGAAGATGGATGGAAAGTCTCCCTGTCTGGGGCCCAGCTCTGCAGAGTCACCCTATACCTGGTGGGACAAGGGAGTTTTAGGGAAAAGCAAAGCTTCTCTGTCCTCTGCCAAGAACAGGAAGTTCTCACATCTGCAGGAGCCAACTAATTGCATAGTATCAGCTTTCAGTACAATCACAGCTCTGGGATTCCTGGTAGACATGCAAGAATGTCTTAATTAATGTCCCCATGCAGGGATGTCTTAATCAATATTAAGCAATTGGCAGAAATTGCTCAAGCTCCACCTATAAAAACAGGAGTCTTGTCTAGGTCTTCCTATTTGCTCCAGTCACTGGAGCTTCACTGGAGTCTGACAACTAGATCCAGGACCAAGTTCCAAGTTGAGAACCTGACTGGCCACTTGACTTAACCACCCCATTCAAACAGAATACTTGAAAACCTTGAAAAAGAATAATCTGAGGCAGAGATGTGTGTATCACCTGAGGTCAGGAGTGTGAGACCAGCCTGACCAACATGGCAAAACTCCATCTCTACTAAAAATACAAAAATTAGGCCGGGCATGGTGGCTCAAGCCTGTAATCCCAGCACTTCAGGAGGCCGAGGTGGGCAGATCACAAGGTCAGGAGTTCAAGACCAGCCTGGCCAACATGGTGAAACCCCATCTCCACTAAAAATACAAAAATTAGCTGGGTGTGGTGGCACACACCTGTAATGCCAGTTACTCAGGAGGCTGAGGCAGGAGAATTGCTTGAATTGGGACCTGGGAGGCAGAGGTTGCAGTGAGCTAAGATTGCACCACTGCACTCCAGCTTGACAACAGAGCAAGACTCTGTCTTAAATAAATAAATAAATAAATAAATAAATAAATAAATAAATGAAGCAAAATAGCCGAATAGGAACACCTCTTGTCTACAGCTCCCAGCAAGACTGATGCAGAAGACTGGTGACTTCTGCATTTCCAACTGAGGTACCTGGTTCATCTCACTGGGACTGGTTGGACAGTGGGTGTAGCTCACAGAGGGCAAGCTGAAGCAGGGCAGGGAGTCGCCTCACCCGGGAGGCACAAGGGGTCAGGAGATTTCCCTTTCCTAACCAAGGGAAGCCGTGAGTGACTGTACCTGGAGGAATAGTACACTCCTGCCCAAATACTGTGCTTTTGTCATGGTCTTCGCAACTGGAGGACCAGGAGATTCCCTCCCGTGCCTAGCTCGGTGGGTCCCACAGGCAAGGAGCCTTGCTCGCTGCTAGTGCAGCAGTCTAAAATCAACCTGGGACACTGGAGCTTGGCAGGGGGAGAGGCATCCACCATTGCTGAGGCTTGAGTAGGCAGTTCTATGCTTACAATGTACACAAAGCAGCAGAGAAACTTGAACTGGGCAGAGCCCACCACAGCTCAGCAAAGCCTACTGCCTCTCTAGATTCTGCCTCTGGGGGCAGGGCATATCTGAACAAAAGGCAGCACAGCTTCTACAGACTTAAATGTCCCTGCCTAACAGCTCTGAAGAGAGAAGTGGTTCTCCCAGCATGGTGTTTGAGCTCCAATAACAGACAGACTGCCTCCTCAAGTGGGTCGCTAACCCCCATGTGGCCTGACTGGGAGACACCTCCAGTAGGGGCTGATAGACACCTCATACAGGTGAGTGCTCCTCTGGGATGAAGCTTCCAGAGGAAGGATCGGGCAGCAATATTTGCTGTTCTACAGCCTCTGCTGGTGATACACAGGCAAACAGGGTCTGGAATGGACCTCCAGCAAACTCCAACAGACCTGCAGCTGAGGGGCCTGCCTGTTAGAAGGAAAACTAACAAACAGAAAGGAATAGCATCAACATCAACAAAAAGGACATCCACACCAAAACCCCATCCATAGATCACCAACGTCAAAGACCAAAGGTAGATGAAACCACAAAGATGGAGCAAAACCAGAGCAGAAAACCTGAAAATTCCAAAAACCAGAATGCCTCTTCTCCTCCAAAGGAACACAACTCCTTGCCAGCAAGAGAACAAAACTGGATTGAGAATGAGTTTGACGAGTTGACAGAAGTAGGCTTCAAAATGTTAGTAATAACAAACTTCTTTAAGCTAAAGAAGCATGTTCTAACCCATCACAAGGAAGCTAAAAACCTTGAAAAATGGTTAGACAAATGGCTAACTAGAATAACCAACGTAGAGGAGATTAAATGACCTGACAGAGCCGAAAACAATAGTACAAGATCTTCGTTAAGCACACACAAGCTTCAATAGCCAATTCCAACAAGTGGAAGAAAGGATATCAGCGGTTGAAGATCAAGTTACTGAAATAAAGAGAGAAGAAAAGATTAGAGAAAAAAGAGTGAAAAGAAATGAACAAAGCCTCCAAGAAATATGGGACTATGTGAAAAGACCAAATCTATGTTTGATTAGTGTACCTAAAAGTGATGGGAAGAATGTAACCTAGTTACAAAACACTCTTCAAGATATTACCCAGGAGAACTTCCCCAACCTAGCCAGGCAGGCCAATGTTTAAATTCAGGAAATACAGAGAACACCACAAAGATACTCCTTGAGAAGAGCAACCCCAAGACACATAACTGTCAGATTCACCAAGGTTGAAATGAAGGAAAAAATGTTAAGGACAACCAGAGAGAAAAGGCAGATTACCCACAAAGGGAAGCCCATCAGACTAACAGCAGATGTCTCAGCAGAAACCCTACAAGACAGAAGAGAGTGTGAGCCAATATCCAACATTCCTAAAGAAAGAATTTTCAACCCAGAATTTCATAGCCAGCCAAACTAAGTTTCATAAATGAAGGAGAAATAAAATCCTTTACAGACAAGCAAAATGCTGAGAGATGTTGTCACTGCCAGACCTGCCTTACAAGAGCTCCTGAATGAAGTACTAAACATGAAAGGACAACCAGTACCAGCCACAGAAAACATATGCCAAATTGTAAAGACCATCGATGCTAGGAAAAAACTACATCAATTAACAGGTGAAATAACCAGCTAGCATCATAATGACAGGATCAAATTCAAACATAACAATAGTAACCTTAAATGTAAATGGGCTAAATGCCCCAATTAAAAGACACAGACTGGCAAATTGGATAAAGAGTCAAGGCCCGTCAGTGTGTTTATTCAGGAGACCCACCTCATGTGCAAAGACACACATAGGCTCAATGTAAAGGGATAGAGGAAGATCTACCAAGCAAATGGAAAGCAAAAACAAAAGCAGGGGTTGCAATCCTGGTGTCTGATAAAACAGACTTTAAACCAACAAAGATCAAAAGAGACAAAGAAGGCCATTACATAATGGTACAGGGATCAATTCAACAATAAGAGCTAACTATCCTAAATATATATGCACCCAATACAGGAGCACCCAGATTCATAAAGCAAGTTCTTAGAGACCTACAAAGAGATATAGACTCTCACGCAATAATAATAGGAGACTTTAACACCCCACTGTCAATATAGACAGATCAATGAGACAAACAATTAACAAGGATATCCAGGACTTGAACTCAGCTCTGGACCAAGCAGAACTAATAGACATCAACAGAACTCTCCACCCCAAATCAACAGAAAATACATTCTTTTCAGCACCACATCACACTTATTCTAAAATGGACCAAATAATTGGAAGTAAAACACTCCTCAGCAAATGCTGAGAAACAGAAAATATAACAAAGAGTGTCTCAGACCACAGTGCAATCAAATTAGAACTAGGATTAAGAAACTCACTCAAAACAACACAACTACATGGACATGGACCAACCTGTTCCTGAATGACTACTGGGTACATAACAAAGTGAAAGCAGAAATAAGGATGTTCTTTGAAACCAATGAGAACAAAGACAACATACCAGAATCTCTGGGACACATTAAAAGCCACGTGTAGAGGGAAATTTATAGCACTAAATGTCCACAAGAGAAAGCAAGAAAGATCAAATATCGACACCCTAACATCACAATTAAAAGAACTAGAGAAGCAAGAGCAAACAAATTCAAAAGCTAGCAGAAGACAAGCAACAACCAAGATCAGAGCAGAACTGAAGGATATAGAGACACAAAAAACCCTTCAAAAAATCAATGAATCCAGGACCTGGTTTTTTAAAAAGATCAACAAAATAGACTGCTAGCAAGAATAATAAAGAAGAAAAGAGAGAAGAATCAAATGATGCAATACAAAATGATGAGAGGATGTCACCACCAATCCCACAGAAATACAAACTACCATCAGAGAATACTACAAACACCTCTATGCAAATAAACTAGAAAATCTAGAGGAAGTGGATAAATTCCTGGACACATACAACCTCCCATGACTAAACCAGGAAGAAGTTGAATCTCTGAATAGACCAATATCAGGTTCTGAAATTGAGTCAGTAATTAATAGCCTAAAAACCGAAGATGGCTGAATAGGAACAGTTCCAGCCTCCAGCTCCCAGCATGAGCAACACAGAAGACAGGTGATTTCTGCATTTTCAACTGAGGTACCGGGTTCATCTCAGTGGGGCATGTCGGACAGTCTGTGCTGGTCAGTGGGTGCAGCCCAACCAGCGAGAGCTGAAGCAGGGTGAGGCATCACCTCACCTGGGAAGCACAAGGGGGAAGGGAATTCCTTTTCCTAGCCAAGGGAAACTGAGACATACAACACCTGGAAAATCAGGTAACTCCCACCCTAATACTGTGCTTTACCAAGGGTCTTAGCAAACGGCACACCAAGAGATTATATCCCACACCTGGCCAGGAGGGTCCCACGCCCACAGAGCCTCCCTCATTGCTAGCACAGCAGTTAGAGATCTAACTGCAAGGAGGAAGCAAGACTGGGGGAGGGGACCCCGCCATTGCTGAGGCTTAAGTAGGTAAACAAAGCCACCAAGAAGCTCAAATTGGGTGGAGCCCACTACAGCTCAAGGAGGCCTGCCTGCCTCTGCAGACTCCTGGGGACAGGGCATAGCTAAACAAAAAGCAGCAGAAACCTCTGCAGATGTAAATGTCCCTATCTGACAGCTTTGAAGAGAGCAGTGGTTCTCCCAGCACAGAGGTTAAGATCTGAGAAAGGACAGACTGCTTGCTCAAGTGGGTCCCTGACCCCTGAGTAGCCTAACTGGGAGACATCCCCCACTAGGTGCAGAATGACACCTCACACCTCACACGGCTGGGTACAACGCTTCCAGAGGAAGAATCAGACAGGAACACTCGCTGTTCAGCAATATTCTATCTTCTGCAGCCTCCACTGCTGATACCCAGGCAAACAGGGTCTGGAGTGGACCTCAAGCAAACTCCAACAGACCTGCAGCTGAGGGTCCTGACTGTTAGAAGGAAAACTAACAAACAGAAAGGACACCCACACCAAAACCCCATCAGTACATCACCATCATCAAAGACCAAAGGCAGATAAAACCACAAAGATGGGGAAAAAGCAGTGCAGAAAAACTGGAAATTCAAAAAATCAGAGTGCATCTCCCCCTCCAAAGGAATGCAACTCATCACCAGCAACAGAACAAAGCTGGATGGAGAATGACTTTGACAAGTTGAGAGAAGAAGGCTTCAGTTGATCAAACTTCTCAGAGCTAAAGGAGGAACTACGTAGCCAGCGCATACAAACTAAAAACCTTGAAAAAAGAATGGAAGAATGGATAACTAGAATAATCAATGCCGAGAAGACCATAAACAAATGGACAGAGATGAAAACCATGACATGAGAACTACGTGACAAATGAACAAGTTACAGTAACCAACTCAATCAACTGGAAGAAAGACTATCAGTGATTGAAGATCAAATGAATGAAATGAAGCAAGAAGAGAAGTGTAGAGAAAAAAGAGTAAAAAGAAATGAACAAAGCCGTGAAGAAATATGGGATTATGTGAAAAGACCAAATCTACGTCTGATTGGTGTGCCTGAAAGCGGGGAAAATGGAACCAAGTTGGAAAACACTCTGCAGGATATAATCCAGGAGAACTCCCCCAACCTAGTAAGGCAGGCCAACATTCAACTTCAGGAAATACAGAGAACACCACAAAGATACTCCTCAAGAAGAGCAACTCCAAGATACATAATTGTCAGATTCACCAAAGTTGAAATGAAGGAAAAAATGTTAAGGGCAGCCAGAGAGAAAGGTCGGGTTACCCACAAAGGGAAGCCCATCAGACTAACAGCAGATCTTTCGGCAGAAACCCTACAAGCCAGAAGAGAGTGGGGGCCAATATTCAACATTCTTAAAGAAAAGAATTTTCAACCCAAAATTTCATATCCAGCCAAACTAAGTTTCATAAGTAAAAGAGAAATAAAATCCTTTACAGATAAGCAAATGCTGAGAGATTTTATCATCACCAGGCCTGCCCTAAAAGAGATCCTGAAGGAAGCACTAAACATGGAAAGGAACAACCAGTACTAGCCATTGCAAAAACATGCCAAAATGTAAAGACCATCGAGGCTAGGAAGAAACTGCATCAACTAACGAGCAAAATAACCAGCTAATATCATAATGACAGGATCAAGTTCACACATAACAATATTAACCTTAAATGTAAATGGGCTAAATGGTCCAATTAAAAGACACAGACTGGCAAATTGGATAAAGAGTCAAGACTCATCCGTTTGCTGTACTCAGGAGACCCATCTCACTTGCAGAGACACACATAGGCTCAAAATAAAGGGATGGAGGAAGATCTACCAAGAAAATAGAAAACAAAAAAAAGCAGGGGTTGCAATCCTAGTCTCTAATAAAACAGACTTTAAACCATCAAAGATCAAAAGAGACAAAGAAGGCCATTACATAATGGTAAAGGGATCAATTCATCAGGAAGAGCTAACTATCCTAAATATATATGCACCCAATACAGGAGCACCCAGATTCATAAAGCAAGTCCTTAGAGACTTACAAAGAGACCTATACTCCAATACAATAATAATAGGAGACTTTAACACCCCACTGTCAACATTACACAGATCAATGAGACAGAAAGTTAACAAGGACATCCAGGAATTTAACTCACCTCTGCACCAAGCAGACATAATAGACATCTACAGAACTCTCCACTCCAAATAAACAGAATATACATTCTTCTCAGCACCACATCGCACTTATTCCAAAATTGACCACATAGTTGGAAGTAAAGCACTCCTCAGCAAATGCAAAAGAACAGAAATTATAACAAACTGTTTCTCAGACCACAGTGCAATCAAGCTAGAACTCAGGACTAAGAAACTCAATCAAAACCACTCAACTACATGGAAACTGAACAACCTGCTCCTGAATGACTACTGGGTACATAACGAAATGAAGGCAGAAATAAAGATGTTCTTTGAAACCAATGAGAACAAAGATACAACATACCAGAATCTCTGGGACACATTAAAAGCAGTGTGTAGAGGGAAATGTGTAGCACTAAATGCCCACAAGAGAAAGCAGGAAAGATCTAAAATGGATAACCTAACATCACAATTAAAAGAACCAGAGAAGCAAGAGCAAACACATTCAAAAGCTAGCAGAAGGCAAGAAATAACTAAAATCAGAGCAGAACTGAAGGAGGCAGAGACACAAAAAACCCTCCAAAAAAGCAATGAATCCAGGAGCTTGTTTTTTGAGAAGATCAACAAAATTCATAGACCACTAGAAAGACTAATAAAGAAAAAAAGAGAGAAGAATCAAACAGACACAATAAGAAATGATAAAGGGGGTATCACCACCGACACCACAGAAATACAAACTAATATCAGAGAATACTATAAACACCTCTATACAAATAAACTAGAAAACCTAGAAGAAATGGATAATTTCCTGGACACTTACAATCTCCCAAGACGAAACCATGAAGAATTTGAATCCCTGAATAGACCAATAGCAGGCTCTGAAATTGAGACAATAATTAATAGCCTACCAACCAAAAAAAGTCCAGGACCAGATAGATTCACAGCCAAATTCTACCAGAGGCACACGGAGGAACTGGTACCATTCCTTCTGAAACTATTCCAATCAATAGAAAAAGAGGGAATCCTCCTTAACTCATTTTATGAGGCCAACATCATCCTGATATCAAAGCCTGGCAAAGACACAACAAAAAAAGAGAATTTTAGACCAATATCCCTGATGTACATCGATGCAAAAATCCTCAATAAAATACTGGAAAACCAAATCCAGCAGCTCATCAAAAAGCTTATCCACCATGATCAAGTGGGCTTTATCCCTGGATTGTAAGGCTGGTTCAACATACGCAAATCAATAAACGTAATCCAGCATATAAACAGAACCAAAGACAAAAACCACAGGATTATCTCAATAGATGCTGAAAAAGCCTTTGACAAAATTCAACAGCCCTTCATGCTAAAAACTCTCAATAAATTCGGTATTGATTGAACGTATCTCAAAATAATAAGAGCTATTTATGACAAACTCACAGCCAATATCATACTGAATGGGCAAAAACTGGAAGCATTCCCTTTGAAAACTGGCACAAGACAGGGATGCCCTCTCTCACCACTCCTATTCAACATAGTGTCGGAAGTTCTGGCTAGGGCAATCAGACAAGAGAAAGAAATAAAGGGTATTTAGTTAGGAAAAGAAGAAGTCAAATTGTCCCTGTTTGCAGATGACATGATTGTACATTTAGAAAACCCCATCGTCTCAGCGAAAAATTTCCTTAAACTGACAAACAACTTCAGCAAAGTCTCAGGATACAAAATCAATGTGCAAAAATCCCAGGCATTCTTATACACCAGTAACAGACAAACAGAGAGCCAAATCATGAATGAACTCTCATTCACAATTGCTTCAAAGATAATAAAATACCTAGGAATCCAAATTACAAGGGATGTGAAGGACCTCTTCAAGGAGAACTACAAACCACTCTTCAGTGAAATAAAAGAGGACACAAGCAAATGAAAGAACATACCATGCTCATGGATAGGAAGAATCAATATTGTGAAAATGGCCATACTGCCCAAGGTAATTTATAGTTTCAATGCCATCCCCATTAAGCTACCAATGACTTTCTTCACAGAACTGGAAAAAACTGCTCTAAAGTTCATATGGAACCAAAAAAGACCCTGCATTGCCAAGACAATCCTAAGCCAAAAGAACAAAGCTGGAGGCGTCACGCTACCCTACTTCAAACTATACTACAAGGCTACAGTAACCAAAACAGCATGGTATTGGTACCAAAACAGAGATATAGACCAATGGAACAGAACAGAGCCCTCAGAAATAATACCACACATCTACAGCCATCTGATCTTTGACAAACCTGACAAAAACAAGAAATGGGGAAAAGATTCCCTATTTAATAAATGGTGCTGGGAAAACTGGCTAGCCATAAGTAGAAAGCTGAAACTGGATCCCTTCCTTACTCCTTATACGAAAATTAATTCAAGATGGATTAGAGACTTAAATGTTAGACCTAAAACCATAAAAACTCTATAAGAAAACCTAGGCGATACCATTCAGGACATAGGCATGGGCAAGGACTTCTTGTCTAAAACACCAAAAGCAATGGCAACAAAAGCCAAAATTGACAAATGGGATCTAATTAAACTAAAGAGCTTCTGCACAGCAAAAGAAACTACCATCAGAGTGAACAGGCAACCTACGGAATGGGAGAAAATTTGTGCAATCTACTCATCTGACAAAGGGCTAATATCCAGAACCTACAAAGAACTCAAACAAATTTACAAGAAAACAAACAACCCCATCAAAGAGTGGGCTCAGGATATGAACAGACACTTTTCAAAAGAAGACATTCATACAGCCAACGGACACATGAAAAAATGCTCATCATCACTCACCATCAGAGAAATGCAAATCAAAACCACAATGAGATACCATCTCACACCAGTTAGAATGGCAATCATTAAAAAGTCAGGAAACAACAGGTGCTGGAGAGGATGTGGAAAAATTGGAACACTTTTACACTGTTGGTGGGACTGTAAACTAGTTCAACCATTATGGAAGACAGTGTGGCGATTCCTCGAGGATCTAGAACTAGAAATACCATTTGACCCGGCCATCCCATTATTGGGTATATACCCAAAAGATTATAAATCATGCTGCTATAAAAACACATGCACACATATGTTTATTGCGGCACTTTTCACAATAGCAAAGACTTGGAATCAACCCAAATGTCCATCAGTGACAGACTGGATTAAGAAAATGTGGCACATATACACCATGAAATACCATGCAGCCACAAAAAAGGATGAATTCGTGTCCTTTGTAGGGACATGGATGCAGCTGGAAACCATCATTCTCAGCAAACTATCGCAAGAACAGAAAACCAAACACCACATGTTCTCACTCATAGGTGGGAATTGAACAATGAGATCACTTGGACACAGGAAGGGGAACATCACACACTGAGGCCTATTGTGGGGAGGAGGTGGGGGGAGGGATAGCATTAGGAGATATACCTAATGTAAATGACGAGTTAATGGGTGCAGCACACCAACACAGCATATGTATACATGTGTAACAAACCTGCACACTCTGCACATGTACCCTAGAACTTAAAGTATAATAAAAATTAAAAATAAGAAGTAGCCTACCAACCAAAAAAAGTCCAGGACCAGACAGATTCACAGCCGAATTCTACCAAGGTACAAAGAGGAGCTGCTACCATTCCTTCTGAAACTATTCCAATCAATAGAAAAAGAGGGAATCCTCCCTAACTCATTTTATGAAGCTGCCATCATCCTGATACCAAAGCCTAGCAAAGACACAACAGAAAAAAGAGAGAGAGAATTTTAGGCCAATATCCCTGTTGAACATTGATGTGAAAATCCCCCCAAAAAATACAGGCAAACCAAATCCAGCAGCATATCTAAAAGCTTATCCACCACGATCAACTCAGCTTCATCTCTGGGATGCAAGGCTGGCTCAACATATGCAAATCAATAAATGTAATCTATCAAATAAACAGAACCAAAGACAAAACCACATGATTATCTCAATAGATGCAGAAAAGGCATTCAACAAAATTTAACAGCTTTTCATGCTAAAAACTCTCAATAAACTAGGTATTCATGGAACGTATCTCAAAATAATGAGAGCTATTTATGACAAACCCACAGCCAGTATCATACTGAATGGGCAAAAACTGGAAGCATTCCCTTTGAAAACCGGCACAAGACCAGGATGCCCTCTCTCATCACTCCTATTCAACATAGTATTGGAAGTTCTAACCAAGGCAATCAAGCAAGAGAAAGAAATAAAGCGTATTCAAATAGGAAAAGAGGAAGTCAAATTGTCTCTGTTTGCAGATGACATGATTGTATGTTTAGAAAACCCCGTGGTCTCAGCCCACAATCTCTTTAAGCTGATAAGCAACTTCAGCAAAATCTCAGGATACAAAATCAATGTGCAAAAATCACAAGCATTCCTATACATCAAGAACAGGCAGAGAGCCAGATCATGAGTGAACTCCCATTCACAAATACTACAAAGAGAATTAAATACCTAGGAATACAATTTACAAGGGATGTGAAGACCTCTTCAAGGAGAACTACAAACCACTGCTCGATGAAATAAAAAGAGGACACAAACAAATGGAAGAACACTTCATGCTCATGGATAGGAAGAATCAATATCACGAAAATGGCCACACTGCCCAAACTAATTATAGATTCAATGCTATCCCCAACAAGTTACCACTGACTTTCGTCACAGAATTGGAGAAAACTACTTTAAATTTCATATGCAACCAAAAAAGAGCCCACATAGCCAAGACAATCCTAAGCAAAACGAATGAACAAAGCTGGAGGAATCACACTATCTGACTTCAAACTATACTACAAGGCTACAGTAACCAAAACAGCATGGTATTGGTACCAAAACAGAGATATAGACCAATGGAACAGAACAGAAGCCTCAGAAATAACACCACACATCTACAGCCATCTGATCTTTATAAACCTGACAACAACAAGCAATGTGGAAAGGATTCCCTATTTAATAAACGGCGCTGGGAAAACTGGCTAGCCATATGTAGAAAGCTGAAACTGGATCCCTTCCTTACACCATATACAAAATTAACTCAAGACGGAATAAAGACTTAAATATAAGACCTAAAACCATAAAAACCATAGAAGAAAACTTAGGCAATACCATTCAGGACATAGGCATGGGCAAAGTCTTCATGACTAAAACACTAAAATCAATGGCAACAGAAGCCGAAATTGACAAATGGGATCTAACTAAACTAAAGAGCTTCTGCACAGCAAAAGAAACTATCGTCAGAGTGTACAGGCAACCCACAGAATGGGAGAAAAATTATCCATCTGACAAAGGGCTGATATCCAGAATCTACAAAGAACTTAAACAAATTTACAAGAAAAAAACAACCCCATCAAAAAGTAGGCAAAGGATATGAACAGACACTTTTCAAAAGAAGACATTTATGCAGCCAACAGACATATGAGAAAATGCTCATCATCACTGGTCATCAGAGAAATGCAAATCAAAACCACAATGAGATACCATCTCACGCCAGTTAGAATGGCCATCATTAAAAAGTCAGGAAACAACAGATGCTGGAGAGGATGTGGAGAAATGAGAATGCTTTTACACTGTCAGTGGGAGTGTAAACTAGTTCAACCATTGTGGAAGACAATGTGGTCATTCCTCAAGGATCTAGAACTAGAAATACCATTTGATCCAACAATCCCATTATTGGGTATGTACCCAAAGGATTATAAATCATGCTACTATAAAGACCCATGCACATGTATGTTTATTACATTGCTATTCACAATAGCAAAGACTTGGAACCAACCCAAATGTCCATCAATGATAGACTGGATTAAGAAAATGTGGCACATATACATCATGGAATACTATGTAGCCTTAAAAAAGAATGAGTTCATGTTCTTTGCAAGGACATGGATGAAGCTGGAAACCATCATTCTCAGCAAACTATCACAAGGACAGAAAACCAAACAGCGCATGTTCTCACTCATCAGTGGGAATTGAACTATGAGATCACTTGGATATAGGGCTGGGAACATCACACACCGGGGCCTGTGAGAAGGTAGGGGGCTGGGGGAGGGATAGCATTAGGAGAAATACCTAATGTAAATGATGAGCTGATGGGTGCAGCAAACCAACATGGCACATGTATACCTATGTATCAAATCTGCACAATTGTGCACATGTACCCTAGAACTTAAAGTATAATTAAATAAACAATAATAATAAAAATAAAAAGTCAGGAAACAACAGATGCTGGAGAGGATGTGGAGAAATAGGAACACTTTTATGCTGTTGGTGGGAGTATAAATTAGTTCAACTATTGTGAAAGACAGTGTGGCGATTCCTCAAGGATCTAGAACTAGAAATACCATTTGACCCAGCAATCCCGTTACTGGGAATATACCCAAAGGATTATAAATCATTCTACTATAAAGACATGCACATGTATGTTTATTGCAGCACTATTCACAATAGCAAAGACTTGGAACCAACCCAAGTACTCATCAATGATAGACTGGAAAAAGAATATGTGGCACATATACACCATGGAATACTCTGCAGCCATAAAAAAGGATGAGTTCATGTCCTTTGCAGAGACATGGATGAAGCTGGAAACCATCATTCTCAGCAAAATATCATAAGGAGAGAAAACCAAATACCGCATATTTTCACTTATAAGCGGGAGTTGAACAATGAGAACACATGGACACAGGGCAGAGAACATGACACACCAGGGCCTGTTGGGGCGTGAGGGGCTGGAGGAGGGATAGCGTTAGGAGAAATACCTAATGTAAATGACGAGTTGATGGGTGCAGCAAACCAACATGGCACATGTATACCTATGTAACAAACCTGCTCATTGTGCACATGTACCCTGGAACTTAAAGTATAATAAAAAATAAAAATAAAAATAAATTACTCAGGCATGGTGGCACATGTCTGTAATCCCAGCTACCTGGGAGGCTAAGGCAGGAGAATCACTTGAACCTTGGAGGCAGAGGTTGCAGTAAGCCAAGATCACACCACTGCACTCCAGCCTGGGCAACAGAGCAAGACTCCATCTCCAAAATATAAAAAAGAAATAATCTGAAAGTATGAGCTGTATGCACCCATTTTAGAGTAAGAAAGCCATTCGACCTCTAAAAGTAAGGTAAAAACCTAGAGATGAATCATAATTTAGTTTAGCATTAAACATTTGTAATGTAAGAAGTTTTTGAGTTCCTAAAGAAAGCCTAGAAGCCTAATACACTGTATATATATTTATTATATTTGCTTTTTTAAAGTATACTTACTCAGTGGTTTTTAGTGTATTCAAAGAGTTGTGCAACCATTATTACTATCTAATTTCAGAACATTTTCACTACCCGAAAAAGAAACCCCACCCTCATTAAGTCACTTCCCTATTCTGGAAATTTCATATAAATGGAATCATACCATATTGGCTTTTTGTATCTGGCTTTTTTCTAGGGTACATCCTTGCTCTACAACTCTGGACAACAGGATCTAATAAAAAAGGAGAAGCCCATCTTGAAGACATCATCTTTCTTTTTCAGAAGTTCCTAAAAATACAGTATGAAATACTAAGAATGTAGAACTCATGGACTAAGATCTGGTCTAGACTATAGACTCCCCAGCCCATTGGGAGAAATATTCCTCAAATTCCCCCGACTGATTACCACCTGGCCTAAGTCTGAAGCTCACCCTTAAGACAGAGCGTGTGTCATGGGAAATTCAAGAGCATCAGAGCCTCACAAACCCAAACCCTGACACAGCCACTCACTAGCCCCAGGGTGACCTTGAGCAATCTTTTTCTTTTTTTTAAGACAGAAACAAGAATAATCTGAGGCAGAGGTGGGTGGATCACCTGAGGTCAGAAGTGTGAGACCAGCCTGGCCAACATGGCAAAACCCCATCTCTACTAAAAATACAAAATTAGGCTGGGCACAGGGTTGCACAGGCTGGAGTGCAGTGGTGCGATCTCAACTTACTGTAACCTCCACCTCCCGGGTTCAAGCAATTCTCCTGCCTCAGCCTCTTGAGTAGCTGACATTACAGGCATGTGCCACCATGCCTGGCTAATTTTTGTATTTTCAGTAGAGATTTTCACCATGTATTTTCACCATGTTGGCCAGGCTGGTCTTGAACTCTTGACCTCAGGTGATCCTCCCACCTCGGCCTCCCAGAGTGCTGGGATTACAGATGTGAGCCACTGTGTCTGGCTGACCATAAGGAATCTATTTAACCTCTTTTATTTTTCACTTTCTTCATCTGCAAAATGAGATGACAGTAATATCTTCTTTGTTTGATTGTTATGAAGACTGGAAAAAAAGATGTACAAAATACCTAATGCCTGGCAGAGATAAGGCCCTCAATAAATTATTATGACTATTACAATTATAAAACTATTATTATCTTTCTTCTCTTAAGTGCTTTTACTTATCACCCATGACAAGTGAACAAAGAATTGTTCACCTGAACAAATAATTATATTGGTCATGGTCCTTGTCCTCTCAGAAATGACAAACTATGGTAAATATAAAATATACCTCTTTTTGCAATCTAAGATTATCTGTCCCTGTTGTACTTTAATCTCACTACTTAATGTTGGAGAGGAATACAATGAAGAATATTCTGTGTTCTTTGTGCACATGTTTAATCTACAACACTGGACTGGAAACTTGTGTCAGCTCAACTCTTCTAAGAAGAAGACGCCAAGACATAATTAGTCATGCAGGAGATTTCTTGGGAGAAATGCCTTGAAGGATTTGGGGAGGGAGAGCCAGCATGGGCAGGGAGGGCCTTCAGACTAGGAGGAAAGGAGGAAGACGGGGTAGTAGGAGTCAGATGACATTGCAGCGCTGAGTCTCAGCCAGGCCGACCAGGAGACCTCAGGCAAAGACTTCTCATTAGAGGAGTCCCATGCCAGCCAGAAATAGCCTGACTCTGGTACCATACAACTACCACATTCAGTTACTAGCTAGAAGAATCCCCAGAAAAGTGTGACTTGGCAGCATGAAAGCAGGGGCGGATCCAGAGGGGCCGCAGCTGGAAATATCAGCTAACTACCCTCTTCATGAGCTTCTCATGCAAGTGGATTTGAGCCGTGCATGCCCACAGCCTCTAGAGAACTCCCTGAGGACAAAATGTTGTTGGTATTATTGCTTGTACCTAGTAAGTTCTCAACAATTGTTTGTTGAAAACTGAATACGTGATGGTTTTTAGCAACCAGCAGGAAGAACAACCCATTTGGTGGATTGAAGAACAATCCACCAATCCAGGTGGATTAGGTCTCATAATTCCTGAAGAAAGAAAATGGCTTCCATCATTTCAAGTAAATGACAAGGCCCAGAAAATACTCCTGTGGCACAGCAGATTCCAGCCTCCAAACAATAAGCGGGATGGAGGCGGGGGCGCTGAGGCAACGAGCTGACAGCAACAGGAAGAAGTGTCAGGCAAAAGTGGCCTGAATTAAACCCACCGTTGACTTCATTATGCACTTCATTTCACTTGTACAGACATAGCCACGGGATGAAGTAACCAACAGT
Organism: Theropithecus gelada; assembly: GCF_003255815.1. NCBI lineage: Eukaryota > Metazoa > Chordata > Mammalia > Primates > Cercopithecidae > Theropithecus > Theropithecus gelada. Next base: position 22,041,815 of record NC_037669.1, on the reverse strand, counting down.
GGGTGTGGCCTCAAAGGTAAAAGCAAGATGGTACAAAAGCTGCTTCTGAAACAGATGACAGAGTGGGGAGAGCCTCAGGAGCTCGGGGTGGAGGGACGATTTCAACTGTGGAGGTACACTTGCCCAAAGCAAGCACCCAGCAACTGGAAATCAGGTCAGCACAGCACTCACTGGAGGCTTGAAAAGGATAACTAACTCCAGTTTTCAAAGAATTCAAATAGCTATGGGTGAGGCAAGAGGAAGAGATGACTCACGAATCTGGAGGTAAAATGAGATCTCTAAGCTGATGACCACAAATAAAGGAGGGCAGAGAGAAGCAGCACTGTTCTTGTCAGACTCATTTCTCATTTTCATAACAGACAGCTATCTACTTCAATTAAAAATGATTTATTGAGCACCTACTGTGCACAAAATGAAAGAAGCAAGGTTTCAAAAACATTCACATGTCCGACGAGCATGGCTGAGCTCCTCCCAATGCCAGGTATATATGCTGGAGTCTGCAGAAGTAAAGAAAATCATTCCTAGTGACTACACTAAATCCCATGAAGGAGACAAATCCAAAAAACAATTAAAATACAACAACATAGCACATTGTGAGTCATGTAGTGATAGAGGCAGGTCTAAGTGTTATGAAAACACTCTAAGTAGGGCAATCATTTAACTCATCATTAAAGTAGAACGATTTGAAAGTAGAAGGGGGCATTATCAATAATTACACTGTGACAATGGGCATAAACTGGGACTGTTCCTGGACATACCAGGATGAATAGCATCCTAGTTATAAGGAATAAAACTGGGGAGAGACCAGGCATGGTGACTAATGCCTGTAATCCCAGCACTTTAGAAGGCCAGGGTTGGGGGACTGCTTGAGCCCAGGAGTTCGAGACTAGCCTGGGCAACATGGTGAGACCCTGTCTCTATTATTTAAAAGAAATAATATTTTTTAAAGTTGGAAGAAAAGGATAAAGAGGATCCCAAGGTAGTGCTGAGCATCACACAGACAGGGGGCTGAGCATACTAAGATGGTAGCTCAGGTATCTCTCTTATAAACCACAAGTTCTCCTCCAATGATAACCCATTAATCCATTAACTCACTAATTCATTAATCAATTAATCCATGAATGAATTAATCCATTCACCAGGGCAGAGTCCTCATGATCCAATCACATCTTAAAGGCTGCACCACTCAATATTCCTACATTGGGGATTAAATTGAGCATGAGTATTGGAGGTGACAAATATTCAAACCGTAGCACATAGTTCTTTTGGAAAGTGATCCTGAGAAGCTCTAATAGGAGAAATGGGAAGGGGAAAGGGTGATAAAAGGAAGAGAAACAAGCCAATGCCAGGTATCAGTGAGCAGGTTACCACAAAGGACACCTGGGAGTCAGTCCTGCTGAGGACCTCTGAGAGATAATAAAGAATATCCCTCAGAGTGGTCCCACCCAATAGATGATGAAGCTGAGTTATTTATCCTCCAGCTTCCATCTGTCACTAGATGAGGACTGCTACTGGCGTTTCAACTTCCCAGAACCTTTGGCCTCCCTTCCCTGCACATGAACCAAGCTTACTAGAGAAAGCTCTCAAATGGAGTATTGGTGATGGCAGTAGGAAAACCATCAGGGTGCACAGCAATGGCAAGTGACAAGGAAATATGAGAAGAATATTAAGAGGGTCTGCTACATAGTTAAAATAGATTTTAAGGGGAAAATCATTACTAGAGGTAAAGAGGGATATTTTACTTTTTAATTTATATAAATTTATGGAGGGCAAGTGCAATTTCATTGCATGAAGAGATTGTATACTGGTCAAGTCAGAGCTTTTAGGGCATCCATCACTCAGATAACATACTTTGTACCCATTAAGTAATTTCTCATCCTCCACCTCTCTGTCACTCCTTGACTCTTCTTAGTCCCCATTGTCTATCTCCCATTTTGCAGGTTGTCTGTTTACTCTGTTGCTTATTTTCTTTGCTCTGCAGAAGAGTTTTAGTTTAAGTCCCGTTTGTCTGTTTTTGTTTACTGTGCTTTTGAAGTCTTAGTCAGAAATTCTTTGCCTAAGCCAAGGTCCAGAAGAGTTTTCCCTAGATTTTCTTCTAGTGTTTTTATAGTTTCAAGTCTTACAGGTAAGTCTTTAATCTTGAACCACTTTTGTGTATTGTGAGAGATAGGCATCAGTTTCATTCTTCTGTCTATGGCAATCAGATTTTTCCCCATAACATTTATTGAAAAGGGTGCAAGAGGGATACTTTAAAAAGATAAAAGTTTCAGTCCATAGACATATATAACAAATATAATTCATCATATACCCTTGGTAACATAGCATCAAAATATATAAGGCAAAAAAAATGACAGAACTAAAAGAGAAAATGGACAAATCCACCATCTCAGTAGAATCTTAGCAATATCTTACTAAAGATATTGAAGATCTGAACAGCACAGCAAAGAATTTGATTTAACTGACACACAAAGGACACCTAAGAACTTGAGAATACACATTCTTTTCAAGTATAAACAGATACTTACAAATATTGCAAGCCATAAGCAAGTCTTACACATTTCTAAGCTTAACAGTATACATAAAAATGTTTTCTAACCACAGTTCAAGTAAGCTAGAATTAGTAACTAACACATAAGTGAAAATCCCACCTACCTGGAAAGTTTAAATATATTTCTAAATAACCTACAGACTCATGAAAAAACACAATGGAAATTAGAAAACATTTTGAACTAATGCTAATGAAAATATGACACATTAAATTTATTATGTGTAATTAAAGTTGTGCTTAAAGAGAAATTTATGACCATAAACAAACATTAGAAAAGGATTCAGACTTGACCGCTTGTCAGCTGTGTCATCTCGGGTAAAATCACACCTTCTGCTGAACCTCGTTTCCTTACTAATACAACAGAGGTGCCAATAACTACTTCAGAGAGACTTTTTGTGAAGATAGGACGATTTCAAATGTAAAGCTTTTAACCCAGTAGAGGATCCATTAACCATTTGAGAAATGTGACTATTCCCAGCCAGGGGTCCCTTCCAGGTTTAAGCAAGCTGTTGCATAGGAAGCCCAGAAGTTCCCACGTTCTGCATTCAGCGACCTCTAGGATGAGAACGTCAATGCAATAAGCCTTCAGCCTCTAGATTTGAGCTCTTTACACTGCTGATTTGCAGATCAGGCTGCTATGGGTATGCTGTGACAGAGTGAAGAAACAGGGAAGAAAAGGAGGGATGCTTCTCAGTAAGACCCTAGGCATTTCCGTCCACAGCACTTAAACACACTCCATACCAGCACAAACACCAACATAAAGTCATAAGATTGTTTCGGTTACTTTGCAATGTTACCCTCCTCCCTACCTTCCCCACGTCCTTCCACACATTCCCTTAAGCTTTGAGGCCTTTTATAAGAATTTGGTGTCCTATGTTGTTTCCTCTGCCCTCATTGTTCTACTGTTCTGTTGCCTTGTCCATCTTACTTGATGGACAGAGTAGGGAGATTAAAGGACCCTCAAGGACAATTTATCCCACCCATTCCTTTGACTTTTGTGTTTTGTTTTGTTTTGTCTGTTTTTGAGTTGGAGTCTTACTCTGTCACCCAGGCTGGAGGGCACTGGCATGATCACGGCTCACTGCAGCCTCAAACCCCTAGGCCCAAGCAATCCTCCTACCTCAACTTCCCAAAAAGCTGGGTTTACAGGTGTGAGCTACTGTGCCTGGCCCATTCCTTTGATTTTTATATATGTGGGAAATGAATATCAGAAAGGTCAACTTGGCTCAAAGTCTTTGACAGAATGTAGTCTAGAAGCCAGTTCCAAGTTCATTACCATTTCCTCAACTGCATGTTGCCTCTCCAGTAGCTCTGGCCTCTGAACTATCTTCTACAGAGAACAGAATTCCTACTTCATAGATATCTTTGAACCATGGTGTATTAGATTCCTATGGCTGCTCTGACAAACTGCTAATAGCTTGGTGGCTTAAAACAGCACAAATTTATTTTCTTATAGTTCTGGAGTCCAGAACTCTAAAATCAGTTTTACTGGAATGAAATTAAGGTGTAGGTAGGGCTCCCTGAAGTCTCGAGGAAAGAATCCCTTGCACTGCCTTTTCCTGTTTCTAGTAGCCACCTGCATTCTTTGGCTCTGGCCCTTTCCTCCATCCTCAAAGCCAGCAGTGTAGCATGTTCTCTCTGTGACTCTGTTTCCTTCTGCTTCTGTCACATGGCCTTCTGTCTTCTCTGTCTTCTGTATTAAATCTCTCTTCACTTCCTTCTCTTTATTTATTTATTTAATTTTTTTTTTTTTTTTTGAGACACAGTCTCACTCTTTCACCCAGCCTGGAATACAGTGGCATGATCTCAGCTCATTGCAACCTCCGCCTCCCAGGTTCAAGCAAGTCTCCTGCCTCAGCCTCCCAAGTAGCTGAGATTACAGGCACCTGCCACCACACCAGGCTAATTTGTGCATTTTTAGTAGAGACGGGTTTTCACCATGTTGGCCAGACTGGTCTCGAACCCCTGACCTCAGGTGATCTGTCCACCTCAACCTCCCAAAATGCTGGGATTACAGGTGTGAGCCACCACACCCAACCTCCACTTCCTTCTTATAAGGACATATGTAAGTGCATTTAATGTTCACCCATATAATCCAGGATAATCTCCCCATCTCAAGATTTTTAACTTAATCACATCTACAAAATCTCTCTTGCCATGTAGGTTAACATTCACTGGTTCTAGGGATTAGGACCTGGATATCATGGAGAACAGAGGGGAAAGGACATTATTCAGCCTACTATACATGGTAACTGATTTAATGAAATGGATAGAAATGGCTTCCAAAATTATGAACCACATAAAAGCACTCCAATACAAACTGAAAACGTGGGGTTAAAGAAGTTGTCAGAGAAAACCTAATATCTGGAGTATAATGAAATGTTTAGAAAATATCTTTGATTTTGTTTGAATCCTAGCTCAACAAATCAACTACACAAATAGATTTTTAAGACAAGTAGGGACATTTAAATGTAGACTGGATATACTAGAGGTTACCCAAGAATCACTGTTAATATTGTTAGATGTGATAATTATGATTATGTAAGAAAATGTTTCTTTTTAAGAGATGCATAATGAAGCATGTAGAGGTGTAATGACATGAGGTCATGAGAAAATTTGCTTTTAAATACTTCAGCAAAAAGTGAAATAAACCAGGCACAAAAAGACAAATACTATCTGATCTCATTTATGTGTGGGATCTAAGAAGTATTGAACTCATACAAGTAGAGAGTAGAATGGTGGTTACCAGAGAGTGGCTGGGAGAGGTAATAGGGAGCTGTTGATCAGAGTATAAAGTGTCAAACAGACAGGAAGAATAGGTTTTAACATCTATCACAGAGCAGGATGACTATAGTCAACAAGAATATATTACATATTTCAAAATAACAGAGTAAACTTCAAATATCTCACCATAAAAAATGATACATAATTGAGGTGATGGATATGTTAATTTACTTGATTTAATCATTTCGCATTCTATACATATATCAAAATACCACATTGTACCTCATAAATATTTATAATTATGATGTGTCAATCAATCAAAATAATATGAATAAAAAAGACCAGCAAAAATGTAGATTTAGTAATAAAGCAAGTATGGCAAAATATTACTAATTATTGAACATGGGTCACAGGAATAGCAGAGTTCCTTTCTCTACTATTTTAATATTAAATTAAATATTTAATTAAATATTGAAAATTATTGATTTTATTTTAATAATTTGTTATCTCTATTGTTCTGTACATTTGAAATTTTTTGAGGAAAAATTAAAAATATAAAGCCTCCATTTTAGAATATAAATTGCCTGTCCCAATCCCCAACACTCAGCATCTGACCAGTTGCTCTGTAGGAAAGATAAACCAGAAGTGAGGAAACCTGCCTGCCAGAACCAGGGGAGTGATGAGCCTAGGTGCTTCATGTCTGATGGGCTGAGTGCTTGGTAAACATTGCAAAAGAAATCTCAGGGTTTTGACAATAGATCCCCATAGCAACATGTTTGTATGTCAGTGTTGATTGTGTTTCTGTTTCTCAAACCCCTTTCTCCCTGTTTCTTCATGGGATTATAATATCCAACATAAGGCTCCTTTCCTCAGTGAGGTTGGAATATGAAGGGAAGAAGGGGAGAGTAAAACCATCAGCCTCATCCCATCTACTTCCAAACTCTTTTCCACCATGCTGCCAGGGTGAACTTTCTAACAAATCAATATAATCCTGTCTTCTCACTGGCTTCCCAATCTATGACATACAATATCTGCACATCTTGACCGGATGCACAAGACCCTTTATGATCTGGATCCTCCCAAAGCTGAAGATCGATTTGCTCTAAGAAGAAAATTAAGCTCCAGGAAATGGAGGACAAATACAAAGGAATGTGTGTTTAAATACCAGTCCAACAAAGAATTACATAACAAATAGGAATTTGGAGTCAGGCTTTGGATAATAGGGTAGCAATTCTGTTTGGGGTTCTCAACATTCCCAGAACCACTTCAAGGAACTACCCAGAATTTAATAGCAAATTCATACTCTGAATTGAAAGATAATTGATTAGGTGGCATTAAGATAGATAGGTAGATAGATGATAGATAGATAGATAGATAGATAGATAGATAGATAGATAGATAGATAGACAGACAGACAGACAGACAGACAGACAGACAGATAGATAGATAGATAGATAGATAGATAGATAGATAGATAGATAGATAGATAATCTAGATATATGAGGAATTATGGGGAACAACTCAAGTTGTAAGTGCCATAGAAACTTAGGACACATGGATGTCATCACAAATATTTTCCTCTCATCAATGGAACAAAACTATACAAATAGATATTTTAGTGTAAAGTAAGGGGCCTCCCAGATCGCAAAACTGATCTTCTTGCTTGCAAAAATTGCTTTACTTCTCACTCCCATTCACCATCAATCCATCACCTCACAACAAGCTTTTGCCTATTCTTAAAAGCATAATTGGATTTGGGAGATAAAAGTGTACACAATAAATAAATATATATACAAGATCCTACGTACATCCAAATTGTTTATTTGAAATGATTATGCAACTGTCGCTTATTCCAAGGGCTTGGCTTATTCCCAGAACTCCTCTTTAGTTGGGCAAGCACTATGTCTTCTGGACTTGCACTTTATTTCTTCTCGCTCAGAGTAAACTGATGTAAAGTTAAGATTTTATTAAGGTACTTGGATCGTTTTCCCTCTTCTCTGAACAACTGTATATTCGTTATCTACCACCTTCAACTTAAAATTACTATACATTGACCTCAATTATTCTCTATTTCCCTGGAGAGTTTTCTCTTTTTTAAAACAATTTCAACTTTGATTTTAGATTCAGGGGGTACATGTGTAGATTTGTTACCTGGGTATTTTGTGTGATGCTGAGGTTTGGGGTAGTATTGATTCAGTCACCCAAATACCAAGCACAATACTCAGTTTTTCAATCCTTGCCCTCCTCCTTTTCTCCCCCAAGACATTTTAAATTTTTTTTTTTAAGACTAGTCAAGGGCAGTAGTGAGAAGCGGGGAAAAAGTAGAACAAGAAGTTTGATCTGTAACTCACTGTGAACAGTTTGGATAACTCACTCCCTTTGGATCAACCCCAAGACTTTTCTTTACAAAACAAACAAACAAAAAGTATGTTTCTGAAGGATGTTGAATTTGGTGATGATTTCTTGGATACTATACCAAAAGTACAGACAACAAAAGAAGAAACAGATAAACCGGACCCCATCAAAATTAAAAACTTTCATACATCAAAGCATACTATCAAGAGATTAAAAAGACGACCCACAGAATGGGAGAAAACATTTGTAAGTCATATATCTGACTGTAGATTAATATCCAGAATATATAAAGAACTCCTACAACTCTGCAATGAAAATAAAAACAATCCAATTCAGGAATGAACAAAGGATTTAAATAAACATTTCTCCAAAGAAGATACGCAAATGGCCAACAAGCACATGAAAAGATGTCAATATCCTTAGTCATTAGGGAAATGCAAGTCAAAACCACAATGAGATATTACTTTACATCCATTAGGATGGTTATGTTTTATGGAAAATACTGCAAGAAGTGCATTTACTAAAATACAAACTGCGTTGTCAAGGATGTGTAGAAACTGGAACTCGTGCATCACTGGTGGGAATGTAAAATGGCACAGCCACTGTGGAAAACGTATGACATTTCCTCAAAAAGTTAAAAATAATATTACCATATGATCCAGCAATTCCACTTGCAGGTTTATGCCCAAAAAAGTTGAAAGCAGAGACTCAAACAGATACTTGTGTACCCATATTCATAGCAGCTCTATTCACAATAGCCAAAAGGTAGAAAAAACCTAAGTGTCTATCATCAGATAAAAGTATAAACAAATGTGGCAAACACATACAATAGAATACTAGCCTTAAAAAAGAAAGGGAATTCTGGCTGGGTGCAGTGTAATCCCAGCAATTTGGGAGGCCGAGGCAGGCGGATCGCTTGAGCTCAGGAGTTCGAGACCAGCCTGCGCAAGATGACGAAACCCCATCTCTACCAAAAATACAAAAACTTAGCCAGGCACGGTGGCGCGTGCCTGTAGTCCCAGCTACTCAGGAGGCTGGGGTAGGAGGATCACCTGAACTTGGGAAGTTGAGGCTGCAGTGAGCCAAGATCATGCCACTGCACTCCAGTCTGGGTGACAGAGTGAGACCCCATCTCAACAAAAAGGAAATTCTGATCCATGCCGCAACATGGATAAACTTTAAAAACATTATGCTAACTGAAATAAGCCATACACAAAAAAACAAATATTGCATTATTCCACTAATAAGAGATACCTAGAACAGGCAAATTCATGGAGACAGACAGGGTTACCAGGTGCTAAGAGAAGAATAAGGACATTATTTAATGGGTACAGAGTTTCTGTTTGTGACAATAAAAAATTTCTGAAAATGGATAGTGATGGTTGCACAACACTGTAAATGTACTTAATGCCGCTGAACTGTACACTTAAATGACTAAAATAATCATTTCTGTGTTATGTAAATTTTACTATGATAAAAAAATAATTTTTAAAAGTATGTTTCTTAAAGACTTGGCTAGCCAGCAACAACTCTAGTATTCTACACAAAGCCCAGGAATGCCAGGCACGCAGTGGGTATTTTAAATACATTTGCTCAATAATTGATCAGCTCGTATGTTTCTTGGTTGCCAGAATCATTATTTACATGCACAGGGAAGGGAATGGAAGACAAGCAAAGAAAAGAATATAAGGCTTTTTGTCCGACATCTTAGCAAGGCTGCTGTGTCCGCTGCTGCTCTGCAAGCTTCGCAATGCCCCCCAAGGACGACAAGAGGAGGAAGGATGCCGGAAAGTCAGCCAAGAAAGACAAAGACCCAGTGAACAAATCCGGGGGCAAGGCCAAAAAGAAGAAGTGGTCCAAAGGCAAAGTTCGGGACAAGCTCAATAACTTAATCTTGTTTGACAAAGCTACCTACGACAAACTCTGTAAGGAAGTTCCCAACTATAAACTATAACCCCAGCTATGGTCTCTGAGAGACTGAAGATTCGAGGTTCCCTGGCCAGGGCAGCCCTTCAGGAGCTCCTTAGTAAAGGACTTATCAAACTGGTTTCAAAGTACAGAGCTCAAGTAATTTACACCAGAAATACCAAGGGTGGAGATGCTCCAGCTGCTGGTGAAGATGCATGAATAGGTCCAACCACTGTACATTTGGAAAAATAAAACTTTATTCAATCAAAAAAAAAAAAAGAAAGAAAAGAATATTAGTATCTACTATGTCCCAAACACAGTTAGAGGCTTAAGATACTCTAATTCACTTAATCCTTAAAGACATAAAATTCAAAAAGAACTTCACATCATGATCAGGACCTCAACTGGGTATCCTGCTTTGTTCACTTACTGGCAGTGTTTTTACATGTCGTGTCATCTTATTTATCAAGAAGTCAACATGTGATATGATTTTGAGTAGATGTGGGTCACGTAAATGTCAGGTAGCTTCTGTAGGGCAAGCCCAAGCCCGACGGTGACAACAACCATGGGGTTGACCCTGAGGTCCCATGAACAGTCCTACAACCCTGGACTTGGGACTCTCTTCAAAGATGCCCTACTGGCGCTAGACAGGTGAGCAACGTGGGAGATTCCTCATCGATGGAGCCCCAAGTACGTTTAATTGTTCACTTGCATAGTCAAGATTTGTCCCTGGCCTCCAGTCCTTCTTTTGGAGGCTGAGGTCAAGGGGGAAGAAGGAACAATGAGGACTTACCAAAGGTAGATGCTTGGTTAGGAAAAATGGTGCTGAGCCTGTATCTATATTAGATTTGGAAATATTAAAATAAATGCCTACATTTTTCAGGTTTTGTTTGTCTATAATGGGGAAAATCCAAACTGCCTGTCAGCTGTTGTTCTGACTGTATGATTCCAGTTTCTGCGACTTTTACCTATAGGTCAGCGTGAAATGAAAACAAAGGCATTGGAAAGAGGCCCAAGGGACTCAAGGTCAAATCCCGACTCCATGACTTACCAGGTATATGATCTTAGCAAGTTACTTCATGTCGTTTTTGTTTTTGTTTTTGAGACACAGTCTTGCTCTGTCACCAGGCTGGAGTGCAGTGGCGCAATCTCGGCTCACTGCAACCTCTGACTCCCTGGTTCAAGCAATTCTCCTGCCTCAGCCTCTCAAGTAGGTGGGATTACAGGCATGCATGCGTCACCACGCCCAGCTAATTTTTGGACTTTTAGTAGAGGTAGCATTTCACCATGTTAGCCAGGATGGTCTTGATCTCCTGACCTCGTGATCCTCCTGCCCTGGCCTCCCAAAGTGCTGGGATTACAGGCATGAGCCACTGCGCCCAGCCATTATTTCATGTCTTTGGATACCAATTTTATCATCTATAAAATGGCAGCTTGCTATCACGTGGCGCCATGTAGCATAGTCCTAGAAGCAGCCTGCCTAGATACAAATTCTGGCTCTTCCACCTATCAGCTGTGAGACCTTGAACAACCTTCTTACTCTTTCTATGCCTTAGTTTCCTAAGCTAAAAAATGAGGATAATAAAAATATTTAATGTGTTTAATGAGGATTAAATGAGTTAATGCTTGTGAAGCCCTTAGAATGAAATCTGGTACCTAAGAGGAGCTGAATAAAAAATAACTTTTAATATTATCACATCAGTGTTTAACTTTCTCTTTTAAAAAAATAGCCCTAGAGATTTAAAAACATTTAAGAAATATGACCTTCCGTAAAGCTTGCTTCCAGTCCAGTGACTGCATGTTTTTTTTTGTTTGTTTTGTTTTGTTTTGTTTTTTTTGAGACGGAGTCTCGCTCTGTAGCCCAGGCTGGAGTGCAGTGGCCAGATCTCAGCTCACTGCAAGCTCCGCCTCCCGGGTTCACGCCATTCTCCGGCCTCAGCCTCCCGAGTAGCTGGGACTACAGGCGCCCGCCATCTCGCCCGGCTATTTTTTGTATTTCTTAGTAGAGACGGGGTTTCACTGTGTTCGCCAGGATGGTCTCGATCTCCTGACCTCGTGATCCGCCCATCTCGGCCTCCGAAAGTGCTGGGATTACAGGCTTGAGCCACCGCGCCCGGCCGACTGCATGTTTTAAACACAAGCAATACACCACAGTTTTGCTTTAGATGGTTGGAGCTATATAATAGAAAATGTAAAATTATAATGTAAATTCTTTAGTAGAAACTTTAAAGGAGGAATAATTTTCTATGGTGCTGATTATCCAGAAATCCTTGGAGCATTCCTGCTGCCAAATAGAACAAAAAATAAGCTTTTAAAACACACAGCTTAAATGCCTTCTTTGGAGAGGTTCCCTTTATTTGATTCCCAAGCTCCAATAATAAAGAAATATTGCTTCAGGAAAGAATAGAGAAGCCACACAGTTATGATCTGTTGACATGTTTGTCATAGGATGTAATGTCTGAAGTAAAGCACTGCAGGTCTGACTGGTTCTATTGTCTGGAATAAAATGGCAAGGAATGGGAGCCAATGCCACAGGATATCAGGGATTGAGCAATGAAGGGAAGCTCTATCTTCAATCCTGGGTTTTTCTTCCTTTCTCTCCGCTCCGCTCCCCTATCACTGCCCCACTCCTGCCCTGGTTTCCAAAACTACAATCTTAATAAAATCCCAGGTGAAATGAAAGAAAGAGCTAAAGTAGCATGTGAATTAGATAAGTTGGTCTTGATTCTTGATATGTTCCTTCAGTTGACAAATTACAACAGCTGAATTGAGTCCACTAATAGATTCGGTGGTTTCTATGTGTGGCTTCAAAGAAACACAATTGGTAAATCCACCAGTTTGGTCAGGTTGGTTAGCCTGCTTTGGGTACATATCTACCATAAGACATATGTACAAAGCCCAGAAATTATACTTTGGGAAAATCTCCCAAGATTACTACTTTGTTGACAGATTGTTACTGGATCCTCTGAGCAATAACTCAGAACTGTTTCCAATTTAAAATATTGAAGCCCCATCTTGAAATGATAAGCTCAGGTCTAAATTTAAAGGAATATGGGTTCAATCTCTCCATTCACCTCTTTGTGTTCTCACTTCAGTTGGCACTTTCATTTACTCATGACACATTCCACCCTCACCAGATCTTTTTCTTCCAGCACAACTCAGACAAAACCACTTATTAGCAGAGTAGAAGCAGTCAGAGCCAACGAGGCAGGAAGAAGTGGTTCAGGGCTAGGAGCAAATGATTCATCGACATAAGTGGACACACTTAAGCCCTTGTTAAATGTTCTCATGATTTCTCCCATGCAGAATTACAAGGAACCAGTGAAAATACTTTTGTCAAACTGAAAATGTAAGTTACTGAGAAGGTCATTTGATCTTGAGGCTTATGAAAGGAAAGAATTGGGAGTGTGGAGGCACGTCAATGGTAGCTGACACTACCATTGGTAAAATCAGCTCACCTCCAACTGACTCAGATTGGGGGAAGAGAATTTGACAATTATATCATATAGGAGTTTACAAAAAGTTGGTTAATGGGGTTAAAATGCTAAGTTGACTAAGGTGTCCTCAGACACACTGAGCCTTCCTGCAGTGCCCTTTAATATAAAGTTTTCCAGATACCCACTCCGATTATCCCAGCTAAATTGCTTTCTAATCAGAACTCATAATACGTTATTAAAACAACTAATGTTTCTCTTATCTATTTAGTTTCTAGCTATTTGTTTCTTTTCCTTAAGGGCAGGAGCCATATCTTACTCTTCTTTAATTTTTCATAGTTTTTTAAGTATAGTAGGCACCCAAAATATTCAGTGAATGGCTTTAATTTTCCTGTCATGTCCTATTATATGGAAAGATCTCTAATCATTTTTAATGCTGAGGAAGGATTGGCAATAATCCAAATTTCTCTCTTAAATTTTATTTTTAGTGTATTTGCATTCCCACTTACATTGTAATTAGGCTAATTATCAAAAGCTTGATTTCAACAGGGCAGAATGGCTCACACCTGTAATCCTAGCACTTAGGGAGGCTGAGGCAGGCGGATTGCTTGAGCCTAGGAGTTTGAGACAAGCCTGGGCAACATGGCAAAACACTGTCTCTACAAAAAATACAAAAATTAGCCAGGCGTAATGGCACAGGCCTGTAGTCCCAGGTACTCTGGAGGCTGAAGTGGGAGGATCCATTGAGTCCAGGAGGTTGAGGCTGCAGTGAGCTGTGGTGGCACCACTACACATCAGCCTGGGTGACAGAGCAAGACTCTGTCTCAGGTTAAAAAAAAAAAAAAAAAAAAAAAAAGATTTCCCAGAGTACACAACTGTCAAAAGGAGGAAGATAGACCAGAAGAAGGCTGAATGAGTGGCAAGAATAAATAATTTATCAGGTCATGTTCCCCAGAAAAGAGACTATAGTGGGGATTTGCATGAGGATCTTATTGGAGAGTGATCTCAGGAGTATCTGTAAGGGGTTGAAGAAAAAAAGGATTGAGCAGAAGGAGAGACTGAACTGTTACATAAAAACAACAGTGGTCTCAGCTGATGTCAGGGGGTCTGGAATAGCCCTTCAGAGTTGTTCCAAATGGAGGTGAAGGAGCCTGAAACATTTTGCATATCACATAGTCATGGGTGCAGGCTGCTTCTGAGCAAGGAGCATAGGTGTATTCATCGGTTTTCACACTGTTGGTAAAGACATACCCGACACTAGGCAATTTACAAAAGAAAGAGATTTAGTGGACTCACAGTTCCACATGGCTAGGGAGGCCTCACAATCATGCTGAAGGTGATAGGCATGTCTCACATGGCGGCAGACAAGAGAAGAGTGCTTGCATAGGGAAACTCCCCTTTACAAAACCATCAGATCTCATAAGACTTATTCACTACCACGAGAATAGCACAAGAAAGACCTGCCCCCATGATTCAATTGTGTCCCACTGGGCCCCTCCCACATCATGTGGGAATTGTGGGAGCTACAATTCAAGATGAGATTTGGGTGGGGACACAGCTAAACCATACCAATAGTCTTGGGCAAGGAAGCTGAGGACAATCCCTAGAGTGGGACTTGGGTAAAAGCTATCAGCAACAGCCAATATTCTAAGGGTGCTGAAAGAATGAGTACCTCAGTCTTGATGTGGAGGACCTGGGTGGCACACCATAGTATCCCCTCCACAATCTAATCTAAAAAGTAAATAATCCACACATATGGGCAATGAAGCAAACATACATATAAATAAGTCAACAATGCTATTTAACCAAGAAAGTCAAGTCACTAAGTCATGAATATTTTTTAAATTACTTGGGGAAGTTATTGAGAGAATTATGTATCTAAAATATGATTTCTATCCTTTATTCTGCCAAATTCCTAGCTATATTGGAGAAATCACTCAACATATTGATTTAAATAAAAGTAAGAAGGCCTGGATCCATTGCTTTCCCCAAGGAGGTTGGTAGAAACATACTCAGCCTCATGATAACACTAGCTACCTCTCTAGTACTGCTAACACTAGAATGAAGTAAAATAGTGCCACAGTTAACAGTGTTATAGTTAACAGGTCCTAGCTGTGCCTGGTACACACTAAATTCCCTTTAATGACAGTATGGGGGAACATTAATATAAAGACCCAATAACACTAATTGGTTTACAGCTATTCTTAAGTACAAATGCCTATCCCTCAAACAATGCCATTATCTGGGCCTGATATGGCGTTATTACTTACACAAAAGATTTTACATATTTATCCCATGAAGAATGAGTTTGTTTGAATGCACTGATGAGAAACTAGTAGGACCTCCCAAAATTAGATATCCAAACATGCTTGAATGAGTTCAAGTTAGTGAGGCAACCATGATTCTAAAAGTCAGAGCGGCCCACCATAAGAACTGTGAGCCTAAGACCCAAGATGCTAAAAATAATGGTTCTATAATATGAAGACTATTGTACAAATGGAAATACTATCAGTTGGAAGTTAGGCAGAAGTAATACCACAGAGGTGCTATTAAAAAGTAGTTAACGGGAACCCTTAAGTCAGACTCTCCAGAAAAATTAAAAAAGAAACCCACTACCACATTTTTGCTATGTACACTCTTAGGACAAGTCAATTAACTTTCCTGAGCCTCAGTTTTCTCATTTGCAATTAGTAATAGCACCAGTCTCATTCAGATTGTGGTGCTATTACACAGGGTTATACGTGGAAAGTGCTTAGCAGAATGTTTTCTATATTTATATATTCAAGCAACCAGTAAATGCCAAAGAGTAGTAATTAATATATTTGAAAATATAGTAAATTCTGAAAAAAAAAATGTTTAAGCGAGATAGTTCAGAACTATATTCAGTGAAATATATTCTTTTGGAAGAGATCCAGAAAAAAAACTGTCTTTTGAAAGTTTAAGTTATAAAACTTCCCACGGCCCCATGGTATTGTGAAACAATGGTCAGGCCCAATTGTTCTAGTTCAGCATATTCTTGTATCATGATTTTAAACTTTTGGCCCATAAGATTTTTTAAAATCCAATGTAAGCCTTTGCATATTTAAGTTACTTTTTATTACAGTGTTTTTTTATTTTATTTCTTATTATTAGGAAAGAGGAATATATACATTTCATGAAATAAATGTGGTCTGACTAATGGGAATAAATCATCATAATATAATTTGATGAGGCCGGGCGTGGTGGCTCACACCTATAATCCCAGCACTTTGGGAGGCCGAGGTGGGCAGATCAGCTGAGATCAGGAGTTCAAGACCAGCCTGGGCAACATGGTGAAACCCTGTCTGTACAAAAATACAAAAAAAAATTAGCCAGGCATGACAGTGGGTGTCTAATCCCAGCTACTTGGGAGGCTGAGGCAGGAGAATCACTTGAACCCAGGAGGCAGAGGTTGCAGTGAGCCAAGATTGCACCATTGCACTCCAGGCTGGGCGACAGAGCAAGATTTCATATCAAAAAAAAAAAAAAAATTGAGGAAATAGGTTTTAACTATCTTATTGAGTAATGTGCACCTAATCTGTAAACACATACCAGAAACAGCCATTGCCATTTTAAGAAGTTAGTTGGAAATTTACTATTACACATTTGACTAGTTCTTCATAGTTTTCAAAGAAAACTTTATACTCTTATCTCTTCTGATAAGCTTTATCTCTGAACTGTCTTAGGCAGGCATACTACTACTCTTGAATCTTGGTGGCCTTTATAGAGACATGGAAGGGAAGATGGCAGAAATTCAGCCAAAATTAGGCTGTCCTGAAGCTGACTCTCATTTCTCATGAGAAGACCTCTAGGAAGTTGTAGGAAAAGGCTTCAATATTTTCCCATATGTTTTGACTTTCTGTATTTAACTCAGCCAACCACTGAGAGAGCTCTTTTCTTTGAGGGAACTTCTTTCAGTTCTTAAGAAAGTGGAAGGATGATAATTTCCCACATGGTTGATGAACTGAAAATCCTATCAGTGCATTTATAGCTTTCTTCAACAGGAGAGAGAAAAGGGCAGAGAGAGACAAAGATATTATAACTGCTAAAAAGGAAAAGGGCAAATTTTATTTTCCATAAGATCATTGGTTCTTGGGTTGTAGGGGAAATATTGACAGAATCTGAAACCTAATTGATTGTTATCAAAAGATTGTGCGGCTAGCTCAAAAACTGTTATGCAACATTCACACCCACCTATTTTCCTGAACTAATATCCTGGAAAAAGCTGAAATTTACCTCTTCAAAATCAATGAAGGGAAAAGATCCCAGAATTATTTAGCCAGAAGCATTTATTAAATATCTAGTTCATTATTTTATTTTTAGATACCTAGAAAATGTGAAAACATAAGAAGTGTTTTAAACATATCTTTTAACATCTATGTATTATCATTGCGAATCAATAAAAACAAGTGATATATAATGCAGAAAGTAAATGGGAAATAAAAAGAATCTCCTCTGATGCACTCTTCCTACTGAGGTACAAATTAAGGAAGTTTTTTCTACAGCCAGGTTGCAAAGTGTTGGTAACAGCAGAAACTCATTGTTACAAAAATGTGAGGCACATTATTTACCATAAGAAGTTAACTCTGATATGTTAGGATGTTGTCATCCAACTAAGTGAAATTCTTACATTCTAGAATGTCTATGTGTAGTTTAATTGCTTTAGAGCCCAAGTCAATGAAACCAAGCCTTGGTTCCATAAATTTAACCCCCGTATTGTTCAGTTACTGGAGCCCTGTTCTGTTCTATGACTAAAGCCTGCTCCCCTGATCTTGACCATGCTTTTTAAAGATGTATATAAGGGTTACAGAAATAATCCAGTATGAAAGTACAGGTCATCCAACAGAAACTCATTCACCACAGCCAGAAGAGCACCTCAAAGTACATATGCTGCTAATGGAAGGACATACTAAAGGATAAGATCACAAAATAGTAGGCTTAGGAGGGATCTTTGAGGTCATCTAGTAGGAGCCTTCAGTTTACACAAAAAAAAGCTTAGAATTTCAGAAATTATATAATCTGTCCAAGGTAAGTGGGTGGCAGAGCTTGAAATAAAACATGATTATTCTGACCATCATATTCAACTGTAAAATTAATATAAAATTCCTTGGCCTACTCATCTCATAGGGTGGTTGTAAAGTTTAAAATAAAGTGATATCCATGAATGTAATATTTTAAAGCCATCTAAACATTGCAGTTAAACATAAGCCAGTATTATTTAGGAAGCAACATGGTATATTGTAAAGAAAACCTGAATTGAAGCCCTAGTTTAACCACTTAGAGGATGATTTGGCCAAGTCACAAAATATCTCTGAGCCTGAGTGTCTTTATCTTCAAAAAAGAGAAAATAATATACTACTTCACCAACCTTACATGATTGTAAAGATCAATGAGGCAAATAATACATGGTAAAAGTCATAATAAGCTGAAAAGTGCTATGGCTGTGAGACCCAAACATAACTAATGCTTCATGTGGCTCAGTTACACAGAGTCTTATAAAAAATAAAAATAGGCCGGGCGCGGTGGCTCAAGCCTGTAATCCCAGCATTTTGGGAGGCCGAGACGGGCGGATCACGAGGTCAGGAGATCGAGAGGACACTGGCGAACACGGTGAAACCCCGTCTCTACTAAAAAAATACAAAAAACTAGCCGGGCGAGGTGGCAGGCACCTGTAGTCCCAGCTACTCAGTAGGTTGAGGCAGGAGAATGGCATAAACCCGGGAGGCGGAGCTTGCAGTGAGCTGAGATCCGGCCACTGCACTCCAGCCTGGGCGACAGAGCGAGACTCCGTCTCAAAATAAATAAATAAATAAATAAATAAAAATAAAAAGCAGTCCAGAAAAAAAAACACACATGCAAGCTCGCGCACGTTGTTACTGTCTGGTGTTTGACTTTTTTCTATTTTAGCCATCCTAATGGATGAGAGTGTTATAGCGGTCTTGATTTGCATTTCCTTAATATCTAACAATGCTAAGTGTTTTTTCATGTGCTTAGTCACCATTCGTAAGACTTTGGAGAAACATCTATGCAATTGATCTCCCAATTTTAAATTGAATTATTTGTCTTTGATTGTTAATTGTAAAAGTTCTTTATATATTCTGAATACAAATTCCTTATTAAACATACGCTTTCTAAATATTTTCTCTCATTCCATTGGTTGTCTTTTTATGTTCTTGATGTTATTTGAAGCACAAAACTTTTAATTTTGATGACATCCCACTTATCTTTTTTTCTTCTGTAGCTTGTGCTTTTACTGTATTTTTTTAAATTTTGTGCTCATTCAAATATACATGCACAATACAGAGAAATTTAAAGTTAGTCCAGGAAAAAGAGGCTACCTGCCCTAAAGCTGTCCTAGCCAAACTGAATCTTGACTGGACATACAGTACAGATCAGAACCCTGACCTATGGGAATTCATTGATTTCTAAGCTTTTCCACCATCCCATCTCTCCACTCCCATCAAACTCCACCCCTAGTTTTTGTCAAAGTTTCTTTTGGAAGATTCCAGTATTATCTCAACTGAACTAAAAGTAAGCAAGGCTCCATCTCTGCCAAGATATGTCAGAAAATCAGTATGCAGTATGCTGTAAATAATCAGAGGTCTTTGTGGTATGCCTTCAACTAAAAAGCTCAGAAAGGCCAGCATAGAAAGTATGGACCCAGAATGGGCAGAAATGGGGAGACTCATGACTATTCTTCACCTCTTGGATAAACACCAAAATGGCAACAAGAAATGAGAGCTAAAAGTTCCAAGTCAGAAAAGTAAAAAAAGGAAATACAAGAACCCAAAAGACGTAGTAGTCAGTGCATATTTTGCAAAGGAGCAGATTTTTCTTCATGTCTCAGAGGGTATTAAAGGAGTATTATCCACCAATCTTTCTTTTCCAAAGTAGCTGCAGGTTAGCATTATATCCAGCTAAACTGAGATTAGGGACATCTTAGCATTCTGACTACCATAAAATGTAATTAGACTAAACTAGAAGGTTTTAGTTCCAATTCCCTAATTATAGAAAAGCGTATCTGATTGATCCAGGCCAATCAAGTTATCACCTCTGCTCCAATCAGAGTGGACATCATATAGTATAAACATGACTCCTACAGTAAGAAAACCTGAAAACATATCTATGATAATAGGTGATGGTAATATCACTGCCTGGCAGGAAAAGTGCTAGTCTATCAGGTCACATAATCTCTGGGCAATTCCACAGAGACTTTACAGTTGGGTTTTTTTAAATGAGTCTGTCTCATCTGTCTCATTAAGATCAATGGTGTGGTTATCAATAAAAACATGCCCATGGCCATGCCTGTAGTCCCTGCTACTCAGGAGAAAGGTAGGATTGTTTAAGCCCAGGAGTTCGAGGCCAGCCTGGGCAACATAGTGAGACCACATCTAAAAAATAAATTAATTAAATTTAATTTAATTTAAAATGTGGGATTTTATCCGTCAATGTAAAAATAAAATACAATTTTTTAAAAATCAGTGAAGTTTTTTTTTAACTTTTGCATGGACATACACCCAATTCCCATAGATCAGTCAAATTATCACTGCAGTTTATGAGACCAGATACTTCTTGTTCCAAGCACATACTTATGTTTAATTCTCTAAACACAGTGAATTCTCCCATAACACAAAATAACCCCAAATTCTGAGATTTTTTTAGTTGTAAAGTTATACTACATTTAACTTTTTTTGTGAATAGTTTCAAATTGTATTTTCAACTGGGAGCATGGATCAGTGGTTAAAAACAGGAAGTCTGATGAGCAAACTTGAAACCAGTGAAAATACAGAAGATAATGAGGGAAATTCAGAAAAATCTGAAATTGGCAACAGATGTGACAGTTATGGAGCAGTTCCTAAGTTTTCCCATATGAATCTGGTAGTGGAAAGCATGATTGCAATATCCTGCCAAACATGCCAAACAAGCAGTAAATCAACAGAAGGCAATCACAGGCTGTTCTCAGAGGCTGATCGAAAGTGATTTTCTTAGTATTTTGGATATTTAATAAAAGTTGTGTTACTCTTGTTAATCCTGGAATAATAATTGTATGAGACCATGATGCTAGCAGAATTATTTAAAAAACCAATCATGCAAATTTTATAAAGAGCACCAGAATTCAATGAAAAGCACAGTTTAAGAGGCCAAAAAGAAATTTCTTAAAGTTTTCCTCAAAGGTAATTTCTGAATCTTCTTAGAAAGCGAAGCCTATATGCTTGTAGAAACTAAAGTGAAACAGAGAAAGGAAAGCTTTAAAGGCATCATTTCAAATAATTCATTTTTAGACTTCAAAAAGCATCAACAACTGCTTAGGAGAATAAAGTTAACCAGATTTTTTTATCTTGCATTTAAATTAAAACATCGATATTAGTAATTTAGCCATTTTCTTGGTCTTTGCTTGTTAAACTTATAAACGGTGTATTTGATGATGAAATGAGGAGTAAACAAATTTTCCCTGAGTTATGGGTATACATTCAGTCTAAGACACACAAGGCTGTTGGAGGGATGATGGTCATGGCCCAAGCCCTCACAAACCCTGAATGCCAAGCAACTTAGGCAGAATTCAGCAAAACCACACCTCAGAGAATGCCTTCTGATTTTCAAAGTGTGTCTAACGGAGCAGTCAATGCTCTATGTTATGCTTAAACATGTGTTTGAATACTATTCTTTTTAGACAAGTTTATAATGAAATGAAACTTTTTCAACCATATAGATGTGTGCTATTTAACCAGAAGAAATGGCTAGACAGGGCTAAACTGGTAGTTTTCATCTTAAATAACTTTTTAAATGGGACTTAATTTGGCTACTCAAAGGCCTTCTTGGATTATATCCAAGTTCTTACGATTTAAGGTTGTGAAATAAGTGGCTTCTGTAAGGGTAAGATATGACTACAAGTGTTAGTGCGACTTAACAATGGTGTGAAAGCAACACTCATTCAGTAGAAACCATACTTCAAGTACCCATACAATCATTCGTTTTTCACTTTCAGTGCAGTAGTCACTAAAGTACATGTGATATTCAACACTTTATTATGAAATAGGCTTTGTGTTAGATTATTTTGCCCAACTGTAGGCTAATGTAAGTGTTCAGAGCATGAGGTAAGGTAGGCCAGGCTAATCGATAATGTTCAGTCAGTTGGGTGTATTAAATGCATTTTTAACTCATGGTATTTCCAGTTTGCTATGGGTTTATCGGGATGTTACTCCTTCATAAGTTGAGGCACATCTGTATTATTAAATCCTAGTCAAGCCAAGCCAACACCACCAGTCCCAGCAACACTGAGTGACCTGCCCTAGGCATTTTCTGAGGTGCTTACCTTACTCTTAGATCCCACCCTGAAAGAATCAGACTCTGAGAAGTCTTATCACAAATCTGTGGTCCATCAATTAACAAGCTTTTATTGAGCACCATTCTGTACTCAGCACTTACATTCACGAAACCTTAAACTCCTCTGTGTACTTAGTCTGTTTTATCTCCGCTTCTGTCTTAATAAGTGCCGTTACATGGGGGATCCCAGGATCCCACCAGCCTGCCTGACACATCGGGTTTCAGGGCGCTCCTGTGATGACTTACAGCCCCGTCTTTTCAGTACATTGTCATTTCCTCTCTTTACCACATCTCATTCTTTCCAGGGCGTTTCCTCTATTTTCAAATACAGGGCAGTTTGCCAACATATCTTCTGTTTTGGAATAGTAATCATTACACTATGCCAAGAATTTAAAAAGTATTAGAATGGAGACTGCTTTTAAATCCCCCTCACTCTGTCAGCATAATCCTAGGTATTGCTGCTTCTCTTGGGACACATACTTATTTCTATTTCTTACTTTTCTGACTGAATTCCAATAACTACCTCATAACCCAAGCAAACTGCCCTTTTTTCTTATTATTATTATTATTCCTCTTATCTTTTCTCTTTCTCTTCTCATAAACGGTGGCACTGTTGTCTGTAAGACTTTCAAGCATGGGTCTGTATATCAAAGTTAAATTATTTTAATTGAACTAAAAGGTTTTGAAGGCCTACAAGACTAGCTACTTAAAAACATAGATCTATTAATTAGACACAGGCTCAAAACCTTATGGTATCATGATGGGAGGAATGAGTAAGTGTGAACAAGTAAATAAATAACCACTAAAATGAGAACTAAGGTGAAGATGAGCGGTACAAAATCTTTTGGGGGACAAAGCAAAGAGAAATTCTATATGTTTGAAGAACCAGGGAAAGCATCATAGATTTCGAAATAGATTTCGAAGATGGAGACTGCATAGATGTCATCCTGACCCAAGAGGAAAGGTAATAGAACAGAGAAGTAAGGACATGTTGAAGGAACAGTGAATGGTACCACTTGGCCAAAATGGACCTCACATGTAAGAAAGTGATGGCACATATGTCTCTAAGATAACTTGGTCCACATGTTTTCCTACTTCATTTTCTTGGAAATAATGAATAATGAAGCCTTCTGAGCAGAAGAGTGTCCTAATCAGAGCATGCACGAAGAAGACAAACCAGCCAGCAGTGAATGGGGTGAATCCAAATGTTGAAGCAGGAGCAAGAGCCATGTCGGGAGCCACGACAACCGTCCAGACAAAAAAGCAACACAGTCCTGAACTGAGCAGGCCACAACAGAAGGAAAAAAGGAGAAAAAAACATGGAATGAGCATCTGCATTTCAGGAACCGCATGAAGTCCTTGATACATATTATTCCATTTAATGGAAAAGAAAGTTGAGTATGAGAGGCATAACCAGGATTAGGGAAAAGAATGAGATCAGTATTTATTAGGACTTCATATAAAATGTGCAGCTCTCATCCAATCCTCTCAACTGGCTATGCAGGGAATGTTATATTCCCTGCTTTATACATAAGGATATCAAGACTCTGGTGAGCTTAACTAACTGGCTCAAGACCAAAAGGGTAGTAAGTAACAAAACCATGATTTGAACTCAGACTTATCTGACTGCAAAATAGATGCTCTTCCCACCCTGTGTACCACAAAGCTTATAGAATCTTCCTTACTCCACAATTTACTAGGCACAGGGCATGAGAAGTAAGAACGAATAAAAAAATTACTTGTGAGTTGTGAAAGATGATTCATTAATAGTGGTGTCATTTATAAAAACAAAATAGAGACAATCAGTTGGAGTTTGGGGTTTCATGAACATAAGTTAGTGGGCTTCGTTTTAGATACGCTGAGTTTAAAATTCTGGCTGGTTACCTAAGTAGGAAAGTCTTAACAGCAATTGAAAATTGCTAGATTTTAGAATCATCAGGAGAAAGATTTTGAGATGAAGGGAAAAGAGATTGAAGAAATTCACGTGTAAAGCAATGTGAATAGATGAGAAGTCACATGAGGCAAAGAATGTGAAGAAGATCATATTTTAAGTATAGAGCAGGAGAAAGAAAAAGCAGCTAGTGAAAGAGATGGAAGAGAAGTTTCCAGAAAGATAAAAGAACAAGCAGGCTATGGTATCGCAGAGGCTATAGAAGGAGAATGTTCCAAAAAGTGAAATTTCTGCAGAGACAACAAGGAGAATGAGGACTGAAACAAATCCATTAGATTTGTTGGATATGAAACTAAACTCCCAGTGATTTTCTACAAGGTAGTTTCATAGAGGGGTAAAGGTAAAAGCCATATTACAAGGGGTTAAGAAGTGAGTGTATGAGCAGGAAGTGAAAGCAGAATTTGTATTCTTTTAGAAGAAGTGTGGTAATAAACGGAAGAAAGATAAGGCAGTAACCTGCTACAGCAGCAGGGTCAGAGGGGGGTTATTTTAGGATATGGACGGCCCTGGCCGTATTTGTGGCAGAGGAAGAGAGATTGGAGATTGAAGATGGAAGAAAGATAGGGCTTAAAGGATGGAACAAAACTTAGAGGAGGTGAGCAGTAACAGAATTAAGAGCAGTGTTCTTGTCAAGGAAAAAAAAGCAAGTTACCTTATGTTGAGGTAGAGAAAAGGAAAAGAGGGTAACCCTTCAAGAGATATTGAGAGAATTCACATGGACTGGCCTCATTCTCAGTAAAACATAAAATGAACAGCCAATACCAGGAAGAGAAAAAGAAGATCTTCTCCAAAAGACTGGAGCTCATTTTCTAAAGGGAAGAAAAATGTTTATGTTGGTCACAAATAGAAACTCAGTTTTGCAACGTTATCAAACTTCAACAATTTCCCAGGGCTACTCTCTATAGCATGTATTTCCTTTTCCAGAATCAAAGCTGTTGTTCTCTAAAAGTACACGTATTTCCCTCGGACTGCATGGTTATAATTTGGACAAGGAAGATAGCCCTATTGGTTGTCAGAAATAAAGCAACTCTCTGGACACTTATCCGTGTTCTTTTGAGAAGAAAGTTCAAGATGTTCACTTCAGTAATGTTTGCCAAAGCAAGTACTGTTCTCAGTGTTTATTATCAAAGCCTATCAATTATATGATTTTAATTTGTCTACGAGTAACTGTACCATCTTTTAGCAAAACATTCTATTTCATGAGGATTAGAAACAGAAATTTTAAAATAGCCTCAGTTACTGGAGCTGTTTTCCTAGTCCTTTCCGTTGTCACCTTTAATCCCTAAGATTATAATTATTACATCATTATCATTCATTGATCTGATACTCCTTGTGGGATATACAGTGTACATGAATATTATTTAATCCTCATAATCTTCTAGTATAAATATAATTATTATCATTCCCACTTTGCAAATAAATAAATAAGATTAGGCCACATAACTTCTCCAGGGTCTCAGAGCTAGTAATGGTAGAACGAGTATCAGTCCTAGTCTGATTTAAAAGCCTATGTCTCTAAAGACTAAGTTGTACCACCTCACGATTCAGTTGGATATTTTGTTACACAGTTTTTTCTTGTTCTCTAATTTCTTTGGTTACTTAAGAAGTCTCCTTTTTGTCCCCCTCCTCACCATGAGAGTATAAATTCTTTGAAATCAGATACAAACTTTAGTATCCTTGAAACAGAGCCTGGAATATTGGACATACTCAAAAAATATAAAAGTAAATTGAAATAAGAGTAAAATCAACTCAGAATCTTGCTCCATTTTTCATCACATCTGCTTTGTTTCCACTACACCTCCTAGGCTCACCACCCCTCTCATTGGTTTCAAAAGAATATGCAAGTTTGGGAATGTAACTATTATTGTGAAAAATAACACCATAAAATGGCTTCTATAAATAAGACTGTTCTTGTCAAGTGTCTAAATGTAGTGAAGATGAACACAGATTTCTCTCATCAACAATTACACAGGAAGATTGGAGCTGAAAATTCCCTGGTTCCTTCCCCTTAGAGATGATGTTCCCTGGTTCACTCAACAGCTGTTCACTGAGTATCCTCTATTTGCCTCATCCAGTTCCTGCCCTCCGAGTTCTCAGACAAGTAGGGGAGACAAACAGATGTTATACAATTACAGAAGAGCCTGGTAATGCCGGAACAGAAGTAGTAAGGATGGCTGAATGACAGCCTGACACTTTTTCATCATTAATATGTATTTCAACCTAACTTCCCAATATGGGCTCATTTCCTTTTTGCATCAACACGAAGCCTCAAATGAAACCACACAGTGTATTTCATTTCAAAATGAAACTCATGACACAGCTAAGAAGTGAGTCATCCTCAGAGACCATGAAATTTTAATCCCGGTGGTTGAAAGACTGGCTGGGTCTTTTTTTTTTTTTTTTGAGACAGAGTTTCACTCTTGTTGCCCAGGCTGGAGTGCAATGGCACGATCTTGGCTCACTGCAACCTCCGCCTCCTGGGTTCAAGTGAGTTTCCTGCCTTAGGCTCCCTAGTAGATGGGATTACAGGCATGTGCCACCATGCCTGGCTAATTTTGTATTTTTAGTTGAGACGGGGTTTCTCCATGTTGGTCAGGCTGGTCTCGAACTCCCGACCTCAGGTGATGCACCCGACTTGGCCTCCCAAAGTGCTAGAATTACAGGCGTGAGCCACCATGCCCAGCCTGGCTGGGTCTTTTCTATCATTAAGCTGCATTATGTATTTCGTGGGCTGAACTGCTTTTAACCATTCATTTTAATTTAGCTGATGATTGTCAGAACGGCTCCTCTTTGTACTATAATGATAAAACCTGCAACTCTCCACAGTCACTAAAAACTGAGTTTGAAACAAAGGGCAAAGAAAGTGGATAAATTATTTTCCTCACTGACCTAGATAATAGAGGAAATTAAACAATCTGATCACAATTTTTCCACAGTGATTATCCTCACAGCCTAACCTGTATTAATTACTATTTTACTCTATTGTGTGAGCTATAGAATTTTGTAAGTTAACAAAAGGCAACATCCTTTCACTTTGGAATGCAAAAAAAAAAAAAAATAGAGAGATAGGAAATCTTGGAGTGAAGCATAGATGCAGGCCAATAACACGTTTCAGTATTTGTGAAGATGCCACGAAGGCAGCTTCCTCTGCCATATGGGTAATGCCAAAGCTGCTTGTCTGTTTCCCATCCTTCTCTTGGAAGAAAAAAAAAAAAAAAAAAAAAAAAAAAGCTTCAGTAATTTCTCTGGGTTAGAACACAAGTTAGTGTGAACCAATCACCCAGTAAGCACCATTAGACTTCATGAGCCCCATCCTGACACATCAAAACACACACACATATAGCACAAAAGGAGAGAGGAGAAATTACATCTCACTAATGCAGAAACAAATTCACCATTACCTCAACTTTTAGTTAATTTTTTAAAAGCGTTTCTGTGTGTCCCAACACACCAAATCTTTTATGAGATCTTGCATTATCTCAACTTCTATACTCCTTTCCTTCACTGCTATTGCCACTTCTCAAAGTTGTGAAGACACATTTCTACTTCAGGCCTTCCAAGCTAAGGTTGTGTAAATAATGCCCAGCTAAGTGAGTCTGAATTTTTAAAACCTTCACAGAGGCCAGCCCTGAGGCTGCAGATCACATGCAAACTGGGTCATGGCTTCCAGTGGCACCAACATGCAGTGAGACAAGAAGTTTAGCTCATGTAGTGCTCACCGGAAAATCCTAATGAATCACCACCTATATGGCAAGCAAGGAAACTGACAGCCTGAACTCAACCTCTTTATTCTCTGTAACACAGAAGGGACAATACACCAGATAGAAGTGCTTAGATTTCACAACTTCCGATAGTTTGGTTTCGGTCAAAATCAAGGTCCTTCCTAAATACTTATCAGTTGGGAAGATGGGTGGGACACAGAACTACTTCCTGGGTGAACATCATCTTTTCTTTTTTTTTTTTTTTTTTTTTTTGAGACGGAGTTTCACTCTGGTTGCCTAGGCTGGAGTGCAATGGCGCAACCTTGGCTCACCACAACCTCTGCCTCCCGGGTTCAAGCGATTCTCCTGCCTCAGCCTCTCTAGTAGCTGGGATTACAGGCATGCATCGCCATGCCCGGCTAATTTTGTATTTTTAGTAGAGATGCGGTTTCTCCATGTTGGTCAGCCTGGCCTCGAACTCCTGACCTCAGGTGATCCACCCGTCTCAGCCTCCCAAAGTGCTGGGATTACAGGCGTGAGCCACCACTCCTGGCCCCGTGAACATCATCCTCTCTCCACCTTACCAATTTTTTTTCCTCCTTAACCTAAAATGAGAGACCCTACCAATTTTAGTGTACAACTAGAACAATCTTAATCTTTATTTCTCCCTTTGAAATGGAGTCACGTCTTACTCCAGGAGTAGGTGGGTTAGCCCATAAAGTGAAAATTTTACGCAATTCAAATTACCCCTGAAAACCCCGTAAGTCCCCCATAGAGTGCAGTGTCTTCTGTTAGTGATCTTATCAGTTCCTCTAATAGTTCTCTAGGGCTTTTGATTAATTTTCAATTCCTACACTGAGCATGTCAACAAATCAAATCCTTCACCACCAACTTAACGAGTCCCTTGAAAATCTGTTTCACATCTTTATTGTTGACCAGGAAACCCCCTAACATCATTCATACAATCATTCCACGGATTTTTTTTTTTTTTTTTTTTTTTTTTTTTTTTTTTTTGGTGGAGTCTCGCTCTGTCACCCAGGCTGGAGTGCAGTGGTGCAATCTCAGCTCACTGTAACTTCTGCCTCCCAGGTTCAGGCGATTCTCCTGCCTCAGCCTCCCGAGTAGCTGGGATTACAGGGGCCCACCACCATACCCAGCTAATTCTTGTGTTTTTAGTGGAGATGGGGTTTCACCATGTTGGCCAGGCTGGTCTCAAACTCCTGACCTCAAGTGATCCACCTGCCTCAGCCTCCCAAAGTACTGGGATTACAGGTGTGAACCACCACACCCAGCCCGTTCCATAGATTTTTACTAAAGATATTGACCATTTGGGGCTTGATTAACTCTTTTGCCTACTAGAATGAACAAATAATTACACCACTACTTACCCTAACCACTAAGCCCATCTCTGTCTTTCCATCTCTACTACTGTCCCTGTGTCCCTGCCTCATTTCTTTCCTTCCCTTCTCTTTTTTACTGCAAAGCTCAATTCCAATAAATTGCTCATAAAATTATCTGTATAGAGGGAATATTCTCAAAGAGCATTTATAAACTCATTTACCTGATTTTCTTTCATCATATTTGTTATTTTTTATTGCTCCCACTTATTCATTCATTCATTCACCCATTCCACAAATAGTTGACACCAGCTACATACCGGATACCATTCCAGGCATTGCGGATATATCAGTATTCATTTTCAGTGGGGTAGACAGTAAAGAGATATACACCTGGTAGACAGTCAGACAGGAGTGAGTGTTAACATGGGGATTGAGGACAGGGTGGTCAGGCCTCTGAAAAAGTGATATTTGAGCAAAGATCTAAGTAAGCCAGGAGACGAGCCACGTTAAGTACCTGGGAAGCAGTGTTCATGACAGAGGGAGCAGCAAGTGTAGAAGCCTTCACAAGACAGTGGAATTCGAGTATTCCAGAAACAGCAAGAGAACTTTCAGTAGCAATGAGCTGAGAGCCCAAAAGGGAAAATGACATGAGATGGGTTTGAGAGCTGGCCAGAATCCAGGAGGACTTTTGGGTTTTATTCGCGAACATTACGCAAAACCCTGGGCTCTGGGTCCTTTTGAACAGGAGGGTTGCGTGATGTAACTGTGGGCGTTTTTAGAAGGATTTCTCCAGCTATTGTGCGGGAGTGTGCTGTAGAGAAGGAAAGACAGGAGACTGAGGAGCCTCCTCCAACCCTGTAGCATTGCCCAGTGTCTCAATTTAGTGTTTTCCAGAATTTAACTTTTCTGTCAAGGAAGACAATTGAGAAAATATTTCTAGTTAAGTGGTTTTGTTAACACGCCATACAGCTTTCAGAGTCCTTCCTTCCCTCTCTGTAGGTCTGATTCTCTACCAGGAAACCAGCTCTGAAGCTGGTCCTGAGGGCGAGGCACCCTGGTGCCCAGATGCCACCTGTGCCCACGCGACTGCAGTGAATGCTGCCCTCTTTCCAGTGGAGGAGCCCAGCTGCTCCCTTTCTTTTTACACGGCAGAGCTTCTGGAAGCTTTATGAAAAAAATAACAATAGTTCAAAATCAAAGCTTCAATGTTAGTTCTTTGACTCCCCAAAAAAGCTATATGTTTCTAATAAAGTCATGTATATTTAACGTGGACAGTAAGTTTTCCACTGAAATATACTGAATATGCATACAATAACTCTCAAATACCAGGAGAAAAATATTACCTTTGAAAATGTACTTCTTGAGCTTGGAAGACCTTCAGAAAAATCAATTCTGAATAATCTCCTGATGTTTAAGGATCTGAATGTTTTCATTATGGCACACACCTGTGTGCACACACATAGACACACACACAAAACCTTCCTTTCATAGTCTCATCATGAGGAAGGTGAGAAGCAAGCCTCCTTCTCTAGAGGAGCAATGACTTTTTGTAAGTGGGTATGTTTTTACAACCAAGGGCCTGTTACTTCAGATTTGTAAAAACTAGTTCACTATTTCATTTTAATCCCTTTACTAAACACCAGTCTAGATAGAATTTTTAGTGCCATGAAAAGTCTGTCAATGTAACAGATTGAGTTTCAAATCTGTAAGAAGTAATTTTTTAACTTTACCTTTGACTTATTAAAAATCAAATAATGAGGGGTTTTTGTTTTGCTGTGTTTTGTTTTGAGACAGGGACTTGCTGTGTCACCCAGGCTAGAGTGCAATGGTGTGATCATAGCTCACTGCAGCCTCGAGCTCCTGGCCTCAAGCAATCTTCCCACCTCAGCCTCCTGAGTAGCTGGGATTACAGGCATGTGCCGCTATGCCTGACTAATTTTTGTATTTTTTGTAGAGACACGGTTTTGCCATGTTGTCCAAGCTGGTGTCAAACTCCTAGCATCAAGCAATCCTCCTGCCTCAGTCTCCCAAAGCATTGGAATTAGAGGTGTGAGCCACTGTGCCCAGCCAAATAATGAGGGTTTTTTTAATGAAAAAAAAAAAAAGAAGATAAAAGTACCTTATGTAAAATATAGAGCGTAAATTATCATCACTAAAATCCTCATTTCTTTTACATATTATGTGTGTGTACGTGTATATATACATATAGGCATATATTTATATAATTTTTTTATCAAGTATGTCGAGTATCTTTGTTTAAACCTTCTGGCAACCCTATTACTTAGCTCCACTCAATGCCACCACACCCCTATTCTAGTCATTGGCGCTGCTCAACAGCCTGAGTGCATTTACTGCCCGCTGGGGTCATGCCAAGGAAAGTGGATGTGATTCTTTAGGTCATCCATGAAGGTTTCAGAGAAGAAGAAGAATGTAATTTTTCGATATTCACTTATTCAAGCATTTGTTGTGCATGAACTATGTATTAGCACTGTGTTAAGCAATGGAGATACAACCACAAATAAGACAGAGCCTATGGCCTTACAGAGCAATGTGCCTGCCATGTGGAGGACAGGGAAGCTGTAGGTAGCTGAGTCCCAGGGCAAAAACACAGTAAGAGCCTTTGTCACAGTCGAAGAAGAAGAGATTGTGAAGCTAAAGAAACCCCAGGGACATGGCAGAATTAACTGGACTTCGTCACCCATTAACTGTCAAGTTTTCTTTCTTTGCCAAATCTCAGTTAATTTTCTCCAGAACTTCCCCTATAGAAGTTTATAACACTTTAGAACTCTCTGAGTAATCCAAGTTCAGAGACAGCTATACAGCGTGTCCTGCTTTATTTGCATATAAATAAATAGAATAAACATTATTGATGAGTTTACTTAAGGATTTGAGTACCTGGGTGTTATGGTACTAAAAAAGAGGAAACATGGGCCAGGCGCAGTGGCTCCCACCTGTAATCCCAGCACTCTGGGAGGCCGAGGCAGGTGGATCACTTGAGGTCGGGAGTTCAAGACCAGCCTGGCCAACACAGAGAAACCCCGTCTCTACTAAAAATACAAAAAAAAAAATTGGCCAGGTGTGGTGGCACATATCTGTAATCCCAGCTACTCAGGAGGCTGAGGTAGGAGAATCACTTGAACCCGGGAGGCAGAGGTTGTGGTGAGCTGAGATTGCGCCACTGCACTCCAGCCTAAGCAATAAGAGCAAAATTCCATCTCGAAAAAGAAAAAAAAAAGAGGAAACACTTCCAGCAAAAGTAAGAAAAATGCAGTTTTGTTTTATAAAGGTCATGAGGATAAAGTATAAGTACTAAAGTCCACATTAAATAGATACCACTCATCACTCTCTATAAAATGTTACAAAACTTTCTGGTATTTCAATAGAAAATGACAAACCTAAAACTTTGGCACAATCTGAAATCTGGCAGGCATGATGTTTGGCCACTCTGTAAGGTTGCCTTTCCCCTAGGACCTTCTCAAAGGAAAATGCAAGGCTAGGGGCTGTGGCTCACACCTGTAATCCCAGCACTTTGGGAGGCAAAGGTGGGAAGATCACTGAAGCCAGGAGTTTGAAACCAGCCTGGGCAACACAGTAAGACCCCATCTCTACAAAAAAAATATATAAAATAAAATTAGCTGGGTATAGTACACATACCTGTAGTCCCAGCTTCTTGGGTGGCTGAGGCAGGAGAATCATTTGAGCCCAGGAGTTTGAAGCTGCAGTGAGCCACAGTCACACTACTGGACTCCAGCCTGGGCAACTGAGCAAGACCTTGTTTCTAAAATAATTAATTAATTGAATGACAATTAATAAGAAAATGCAGACTGCCTCAGAGCACATTTGAAAACAAATAGTCCATGCCAAGGGAAAGAAGTCTTGATGGGCTATTTGGTTTGCTTTTCAGAAGTAAATGAATAGAATAGAGTTAGGCTGGAGCAAGTCTTTCCAGATTATCACTGGATATGTTTAGCCGCAGAAAGAAGAAATCTAACTGTGAAGGAGGAACCCATCCGTGGGGGGCAATAATCTTCTTCCAAGTGAAGAGCCTAGAGACACTTTGCTCTTTAAAACAATTTATCTGCTAAGTCTGGCATCTAGTTTACAAAGATCCTAAGCCAAGCTCAAGTCCAAGTGAAAGCAGTGATGACTCTGTACGCATTTCTATGTCCATCAAATTGATTGAACTTTGCGGATATATGGCTGTGACTACACAGAGAAATGGCAATAGTCAGTAAAGGGAGTCTCAATTGCCTGTGTGTAGGCCTTATCATTTTGGTTATCTAACTGCATAACAAGCTGCCTGAAGCATAGCGGCATAAAACAATAAACATACTATTATGTTTCTTCATTCTAGTGGTCAGGAATTTTAACAGGACACAGATAATTTGTCTCTACCCAGTGACATCTGGGGTCTCAGCTATGATGACTCTGAAGGCTGTGAGGTGGCTCAAAGGGTATGTCTGGAATAGCGGGGACAGAAGCATGCACTTTCAATGTTCACTTTCCTTACTCACACAGCTGGCACTTGGCCTGGGGTGGGTGAAGGGCAGCTTCAGCTGAGGCTGCCAGTCAGAGTGCCTACATGTGGCCTCCACAGCAGTCTCAGGGTAATCAGATGTCTTCCGTGATGGTTGAAGGTGCCAAGAACAAGCTTTCCAGTGAACAAGAAATATGCTTCATGGCCTTTTGCGACCCAGTGTCAGAGGTCACCTAGTGTTACTTCCACTGCACCCAACTGGTCCAAGCAATTAACAGCCCGCTCAGATTCAAGTGGAGGAGAAACAGACCCCACCTCCTAATAGGAGAAATGTCAAATAATAAAAAATAAGCCAGGCACAGTGTAATTCCCGGCACTCTGGGAGGCAAAGGTGGTTAGATCACTTGAAGGTGGGAGTTCGAGACCAGCCTGAGCAGCATGGTGAAACCCCTCTCTACTAAAAATACAAAAAATTAGCCAAGTGTGGTGGTGTACACCTGTAGTCTCAGCTACTTGGGAGGCACAAAAATCGCTTGAACCCGGGAGGCAGAGCTTGCAGTAAGCTGAGATCATGCCACTGCACTCCAGCCTGGGCAACAGAGCAAGACTCTGTCTCAAAAATAAATAAATAAATGAACACATTACATTACGTAATAGAGACACATAACAAAGCTGAAAATTGTTTACCTAAAAAACTAATAAAACTTTCACCAATCTATGATAAAATGGATTTTAAAAAAGCAAAGTATAAAGAAAATCAGGAATTCTAAAAGAAAAAACGTTTGAAAACTTCGATGATACATTAAAATGTCTAGAAAAATATCACTCAACAAAAATCCCTTCAAGTAAAACATGTTAATAGTTTTCTAATCATTAAAGATATTGGGTCTGCAGTCTAACCACTTGTATTGGCTTCTGTGACATTTTCCCCTCAAATAGTGCATATTTGGTTATTGAAGGCATATAGTCAATTTTTTTAATATAATTACAATTTAACACAGATTATTCCAATGTATAGAAAACAGAAAAAATACTCAATTCTGTTTCTGAGCTTTGTATAACCTTTATTTTAAAAACTGACAAAAGCAGTACAAAGAAGGAAAATAATAGGCCAGTTTCAATCATGAACATAGATGCTAAAAATTAAACATAATATAAGCTAAACAAGTCACCCCAACTATTCTCTAATGTACTGAAATGACATTAATTTCTGGACCTACTGGGTAAGTCATTGTTCCCACTGAGTGGGTACACTGAGTTTTGTAAACCGTTATCTTTTAAACTGAACAAACATATGTGTTTGTTCAAATACATTTTGTGTACCCTTCCATTTATAGGATACATTTCATAATTTTTTTTTTTTTTTTTTTTTTTTTTGAGATGGAATCTCACTCTGTGGTCCAGGCTGGAGTGCAGTGGCGTGATCTCGGCTCACTGCAACCTCCACCTCCCGGGTTCACGCAATTATCTGTCTCAGCCTCCTGAGTAGCTGGGGTTACAGGCATCCGCCACCACACCTAGCTGATTTTTGTATTTTTAGTAGAGACGGGGTTTCACCATGTTGGCCAGGCTGGTCTTGAACTCCTAACACCTTGTGATCCACCCACCTCGGCCTCCCAAAGTGCTGGGATTACAGGTGTGAGCCACCGTGCCCAGCCATATTTCATAATTTTTTTTAAAAAAACACTATTCTCTAGAAACACCTGACACATTCATTCACTGTCATTAAACTTATGTGATGTTCACTGACCCTCTCAGAATTCTGCATTTGGTGCTACACAAAGTGTGATCCAACAACTAGTAGCAGCAGCAGCACCAACATCACATAGCAACTTGTTAAAAATGAATATTCTGGACCCCACCACAGACCTACTAAATCTGAATTTTAGACATCCAACTCAGGAATATGTGTTTTAACAAGCCCACCAGAATATTTGAAGATTCACTCAAACTTGAGAAGCACTGCTCTACATAACAGTGACAAGCAATAGAGGACTTACAAGCAAGAGCCTGGGACTTGAGCCCAAGAGAACTTGAGCCAGAGGCAAATTCGTGTTCAAAATTACACCCACAGCCTTACCTGCAGCACACATTGCACCATGTTGGGTTTTCCTTCTTTGAAGGACCAGCCTCGCCTTGACCAATCTTATTTCACAGTGAGGATGGTAATTTTTCAATGACTCATACCTGAACATGTGTGTTAATTATATGGCTATCGTTCTTCAATTATATTACAAGATTTCTTCTCCACAGTGGTCACTGTGGAAGCCGCCCAGAGTAAACTCACTGCTATATCTCTGAGTGAACAGGAAGTGTGTTCATTCCAAATTATCCAGGAACAAGAACTCTCTTTAATTCACTGACTAATCATCTGCTTGTGGGAACATCCAAACATCCTCCTCCTTCCTGCTACCTCTCTTTTGTCATTTTCACTCCTCCCCAGAACCCTTGTAAATGAAGGAGAAACAATAGACAGTTAACTTTCAAATAGGTTCCTCTGGATACCTGCAAATGACTCTG
This sequence comes from Theropithecus gelada, assembly GCF_003255815.1. Classification (NCBI taxonomy): domain Eukaryota; kingdom Metazoa; phylum Chordata; class Mammalia; order Primates; family Cercopithecidae; genus Theropithecus; species Theropithecus gelada. The sequence continues at coordinate 22,005,515 of NC_037669.1, read as the reverse complement.
TGGGACTAGAGACCAGAACAGTTGGTCAGAACAAGACATCTTTTAATCATTGATTCAAACGCGCATTTTATAGATAGCTAAATTAAGCCTTAAGAAAGCTGAATAGCCATCAGTGATAGAATTAAAATAAAATATTTTTTATTTTTATCAGATGTATACTTTCATGTAATTTGAAAAGACATATCATTTTTTTAAATATAAAAAACAGTAGCCCCCGATCCAGAGGAAACAATTTTCCTCTCCTTCAGAGGATTCCTTGGAATTTATCACTATATCTCTAAATAATATGATCATACTGTACTTCTTGATGTCTCAGTTTTAGTGATTGTCTACTGATTTTCTACCAAGGAAGGTAAAGCTTTAGCTTTCTTTAACCCTCCCCTCACCCCACAGTAAACACACTCTTTCCGTTACTACCACCACTCCCTCATTCACTTAATAGAGTTGCACTGAAATTTCGGCTAGATCAACATTCACCGTTTACATTATCGTGACTATGTAAATGTCATTCACAGCGGAGACATGTAGACAACTACAATTAATTTCAATTCCTGCACAAGCTTTTGTTGATTGGGAATGGGGGAAAGAAGGTGCCAGGTGAGAAGGAACTGCTATTTGTTTTTTCTTATTTGCTCATAAGATTAGTATTATATTTACTTATCATCAATTCAATTCCAAACTCTGCCAAATGTCTAAAATTCCCATCAACATATTGTGAAACACAGTGTCAGATAGTCTATTAACTTCATCTTCTTAAGAAAATATTTGACTGGTAAGATGGCTGAATAGGAACAGCTCTGGTCTGTAGCTCCCAGCGAGATCCACACAGAAAGCAGATGATTTCCGCATTTCCAACTGAGGTACACAGTTCATCTCATTGGGACTGGTTAGAGTGGGTGTAGCCCACCGGAGAGTGAGCTGAAGCAGGGTGGGGCATCACCTCACCCAGGAAGCACAAGGGGTCGGGGAACTCCCTCCCCTAGCCAAGGGAAAGCTGTGAGGGACGGCACCATGAGGAACGGTGCATTCTGGGCCAGATACTATTCTTTTCCCACGGTCTTCACAACCCGCAGACCAGGAGATTCCCTTGGGCGCCTACACCACCAGGGCCCTGGGTTTCAAGCACAAAACTGGGCAGCTGTTGAGCAGACAGCAAGCCAGCTGCAGGAGGTTTTTTCTTGTTTTCTTTTTTTTTTTTTTAATTTGAAAGTGAAGTTTTTGTTATTGATATTTTTGGTTAAATATAGAATGGACAACTCTCCACTCTTCCTAGATAGAAATACCCACCCCAGCAATCCCTGCAGGAACTAGAGGTACACAGAATGAGGCTTCCACATACTGAGAAGGTGGCCAGGAATAAGTGCCGGATGGCTGAATGTTCTAGCTGGCCATTGTAATTGTTTTTTTTTTATTATTATTATACTTTAAGTTCTAGAGTACCTGTGCATAACGTGCAGGTTTGTTACATATGTATACTTGTGCCATGTTGCTGTGCTGCACCCATCAACTCGTCAGCACCCATCAACTCGTCATTTACATCAGGTATAATAACTCCCAATGCAATCCCTCCCCCCTTCCCCCTCCCCATGATAGGCCCCGGTGTGTGATGTTCCCCTTCCCGAGTCCAAGTGATCTCATTGTTCAGTTCCCACCTATGAGTGAGAACATGCGGTGTTTGGTTTTCTGTTCTTGTGATAGTTTGCTAAGAATAATGGTTTTTTTCATAACCCAGTGGTGCTTGGAATGCCAGCAAGACAGAACCATTCGTTCCCCTGGAAAGGAGGCTGAAGTCAGGAAGCCAAGCGGTCTAGCTCAGGGGAATCCCACCCGCAAAGGAGCCCAGCAAGCTAAGATCCACTGGCTTGAAATTCTTGCTGCCAGGACAGCAGTCTGAAGTCGACTTGGGACACTTCAGCTTTGTGTGGGGAGGGACGTCCACCATTACTGAGGCTTCAGTAGGTGGTTTTCCCTTTGCGGTGTAAACAAAGCCTCCAGGAACTTCAAACTGGGCGGAGCCTACCACAGCTCAGCAAAGCTGCTGTATCCAGTCTGCCTCTGTAGATTCCTCCTCTCTGGGCAGGGCATCTCTGAGAGAGAGGTAGCAGCCCCAGGCAGGGACTTATAGGTCAAACTCCCATCTCCCTGGGACAGAGCAACTGGGGGAAGGCGCAGCTGTGGGTGCAGCTTTAACAGACTTAAATGTTCCTGCCTGCTGGCTCTGAAGAGAGCAGAGGATCTTCCAGCACAGTGCTCAAGCTCTGCTAAGGGACAGACTGCCTCCTCAAGTGGGTCTCTGACCCCCATACCTCCTGACTGGGAGACACCTCCCAGGAGGGGTCAACAGACAACCTCATACAGGAGAGCTCTGGCTGGCATCTGGCAGGTGCCCCTCTGGGACAAAGCTTCCAGAGGAAGGAACAGGTAGCAATCTTTGCTGTTCTGCAGCCTCTGCTGGTGATACCCAGGCAAACAGGGTCTAGAGTGGACTTCCAGCAAACTCCAGCAGACCTGCAGCAGAGGGGCCTGACTGTTAGGGAGGAAAACTAGCCAACAGAAAGAAATAGCATGAACACCAACAAAAAGGACATCCACAGAAACCCCATCCGAAGGTCACCAACATCAAAGACCAAAGGTAGATAAATCCACAAACATAAGGAAAAACCAGCGCAAAAAGGCTGAAAATTCCAAAAACCAGAACACTTGTTCTCCTCCAGAGGATCACAACTCCTCGTCAGCAAGGGAACAAAACAGGACAAAGAATAAGTCTGGTGAATTGACAGAAGTAGGCTTCAGAAGGTGGGTAATAACAAACTCCTCTGAGCTAAAGGAGCATGTCCTAACCCAAAGCAAAGAAGCTAAGAACCTTGAAAAAAGTTAGATGAATTGCTAACTAGAATAACCAGTTTAGAGAAGAACATAAATGACCTGATGGAGCTGAAAAACACAGCACGAGAACTTCATGAAGCATACACAAGTATCAATAGCCAAATCGGTTGAGCAGAAGAAAGGATATCAGAGACTGAAGATCAACTTAATGAAATTAAGGGTGAAGACAAGATTAGAGAAAAAAAGAATGAAAAGGAACAAAGCCTCCAAGAAATATAGGACTATGTGAAAAGACCAAACCTACATTTGATTGCTGTACCTGAAAGTGACAGGGAGAATGGAACCAAGCTGAAACACTCTTCAGGATATTATCCAAGGGAATTCCCCAACCTAGCAAGACAGGCCAACGTTCAAATTCAGGAAATACAGAGAACACCAGAGATACTCCTCAAGAAGAGCAACCCCAAGACACATAATTGTCAGATTCGCCAAGGTTGAATTGAAGGAAAAAACGTTAAGGGCAACCAGAGAGAAAGGTCGGGTTACCCACAAAGGGAAGCCCATTAGACTAACAGCGGATCTCTCTCCAGAAACCCTACAAGCCAGAAGAGAGTGGGGGCAAATATCCAACATTCTTAAAGAATTTTCAACCCAGAATTTCATATCCAGCCAAACTAAGCTTCATAAGCAAAGGAGAAATAAAATCCTTTACAGACAAGCAAATGCTGAAAGATTTGGTCACCACCAGGCCTGCCTTACAAGAGTTCCTAAATGAAGCACTAAAGGAAAGGAAAAACTGGTACCAGCAACTGCAGAAATGTACCAAATTGTCAAGACCATCAACACTATGAAGAAACTGCATGAACTAGCAGGCAAAATAACCAGTTAGCATCATAATGACAGCATCAAATTCACACATAACAATATTAACCTTAAATGTAAATGGGCTAAATGTCCCAAGTAAGAGATATAGACTGGCAAATTGGATAAAGAGTCAAAACCCATCAGTTTTGACTTCCATTCAGGAGACTCATCTCATGTACAAAGACACACATAGGCTCAAAATAAAGGGATGGAGGAATAATTACCAAGCAAATGAAAAGAAAAAAAGAAAAAAAAAAAGCAGGGGTTGCAATACTAGTCTCTTATAAAACAGACTTTAAACCAACAAAGATCAAAAAGACAAAGAAGGGCATTACACAATGGTAAAGAGATCAATTCAACAAGAAGAGCTAACTCTCCTAAATATACACGCACCCAATACAGGAGCACCTAGATTCATAAAGCAAGTTCTTAGATGCCTACAAAGAGACTTAGTCCCCCACACAATAACATTGGGAGACTTTAACACCCCATTGTCAATATTACACAGATCAATGGGACAGAAAATTATCAAGAATATTCAGGACTTGAACTCAGCTCTGGACCAAGCAGACCTAATAGACATCTACAGAACTCTCCACCCCAAATCAACAGAAAATACATTATTCTCAACACCATATTGTACTTAATCTAAACTTGACCACATAATTGGAAGTAAAACACTCCTCAGCAAATGTGAAAGAACAGAAATCACAAAAAACTATCTCTCAGACCACAGTGCAATCAAATTAGAACTCAAGATTAAGAAACTGACTCAAAATCGCACAACTATTTGGAAACTGAACAACATACTCCTGAATGACTACTGGTGAAATAACGAAATGAAGGCAGAAATAAACAAGCTGAAACCAATGAGAACAAAGGTATAATGTACCAGAATCTCTGGGACACATTTAAAGCAGTGTGTGGAGGGAAATTTATAGCACTAAATACCCGCAAGAGAAAGTAGGAAAGATCTAAAATTGACACCCTAATATCCCAATTAAAAGAACTAGAGAAGCAAGAGCAAACACATACAAAAGACAAGAAATAACTAAGGTCAGAGTAGAACTGAAAGAGATAGAGACACGAAAAACCCTTCAAAAAAATCAGTGAATCCAGGAGTTGGTTTTTTGTAAAGATTAAAAAATAGATAGAACACTAACCAGACTAATAAAGAAGAAAAGAGAGAAGAATCAAATAGACACAATAGAAAATTATAAATGGAATATCACCACTGATCCCACAGAAATACAAACTACCATCAGAAAATACTACAAACATCGCTATGCAAATAAACTAGAAAATCTAGAAGAAATGGATAAATTCCTGGATACATACACCCTCCCAAGGCTAAACCAGAAAGAAATCAAATCCCTGAATAGACCAATAACAAGTTCTGAAATTGAGGCAGTAATTAATAGCCTACCAACCAAAAAAAAGCCCAGGACCAGATGGATTCACAGCCAAATTCTACCAGAGGTTCAAAGAGGAGCTGGTACCATTCCTTCTGAAACTATTTCAAACAAGAGAAAAAGAGAGACTCCTCCCTAACTCATTTCATGAGGCCAGCACCATCCTGATACCAAATGCTGGCAGAGACACACACACAAAAAAAAAGAAAATTTCAGGCCAATATCCCTGACGAACATTAAAGCAAAAATCCTCAATAAAATACTGGCAAACTGAATCCAGCAGCACATCAAAAAGCTTATCCACCACGATCAAGTCGACTTCATACCTGGGATGCAAGCCTGATTCAACATACACAAATCAATAAACGTAATCCATCACATAAAAAGAATCAAGGACAAAAACCACATGATTATCTCAATAGATGCAGAAAAGTCCTTCGATAAAATTCAACACCCATTCAGCCTAAAAACTCTCAATAAACTAGGTATTGATGGAACATATCTCAAAATAGTAAGAGCTATTTATGACAGACCCACAGCCAATATCACACTGAATGGGCAAAAACTGGAAGCATTCCCTTTGAAAGCCATCACAAGACAAGGATGCCCTTTCTCACCACTCCTATTCGACATAGTATTGGAAGTTCTGGCCAGGGCAATCAGGCAAGAGAAAGAAATAAAGGGTATTCATACAGGAAAAGAGGAAGTCAAATTGTCTCTGTTTGCAGATGACATGATTATATATTTAGAAAACCCCATCATCTCAGCCCAAAATCTCCTTAAGCTGATGAGCAACTTTGGCAAAGTCTCGGGATACAAAGTCAATGTGCAAAAATTGCAAGCATTTCTATATAACAGTAACAGACAATCAGAGAGCCAAATCATGAGTGAACTCCTATACGTAATTGCTATTAAGAGAATAAAATACCTAGGAATACAACTTACAAGGGATGTGAAGGACCTCTTCACGGAGAACTACGAACCACTGCTCAAGGAAATAAGAGAGGACACAAATAAATGGAAAAACATTCCATGCTCACGGATAGGAAGAATCAATATTGTGAAAATGGCCATATTGCCCAAAGTATTGTATAGATTCAATGCTATCCCCATCAAGCTACCATTGACTTTCTTCACAGAATTGGAAAAAACTACTTTAAACTTGATATGGAACCAAAAAAGAGCCCACATAGCCAAAACAATCCTAAGCAAAAAGAACAAAGTGGGAGGCATCACACTACCTGACTTCAAACTATACTACAAGGCTACAGTAAGCAAAACAGCATGGACTGGTACCAAAACAGATATATAGACCAATGGAACAGAACAGAGGCCTGAGAAATAACACCATACATCTACAACCATCTGATCTTTGACAAACCTGACAAAAACAAGAAGTGGGGAAAGGATTCCCTATTTAATAAATGGGGTTGGGAAAACTGGCTGGCCATATGCAGAAAACTGAAACTGGACCCCTTCATTACACCTTATACAAAAACTAACATAAGATGGATTAGAGACTTAAATGTAAGACCTAAAAACATAAAAATCCTAGAAGAAAACCTAGGCAATACCATTCAGGACACAGGCATGGGCAAAGACTTCATGTCTAAAACACCAAAGCAATGGCAACAAAAGCCAAAATTGACAAATGGGATCTAACTAAACTAAACAGCTTCTGCACAGCAAAAGAAACTATCATCAGAGTAAACAGGCAACCTACAGAATGGGAGAAAATTTTTGCAACCTATCCATCTGACAAAGGGCTAATATTCAGAATCTACAAGGAACTTAAACAAATTTAGAAGAAAAAAAACAAACAACCCCATCGAAAAGTGGGCAAAGGATATGAACAGACACTTCTCAAAAGAAGACATTTATGCAGCCAACAAACATATTTTTAAAAAGCTTATCATCACTGGTCATTAGAAAAATGCAAATCAAAACCACAATGAGATACCATCTCATGCCAGTTAGTATGGCAATCATGAAAAAGTTAGGAAACAACAGATGCTGGAGAGGATGTAGAGAAATAGGAATGCTTTTATGCTGTTGGTGGGAGTATAAATTAGTTCAACCATTGTGGAAGACACTGTGGCAATTTCTCAAGGATCTATAACCAGAAATACCATTTGACCCAGCAATCCCATTACTGGGTATATACCCAAAGGGTTATAAATCATTCTACTATAAAGACACATGCATACGCATGTTTATTGAAGCACTATTCACGATAGCAAAGACGTGGAACCAACTCAAGTACCCATCAATGACAGACTGGATAAAGAAAATGTGCAACATACACACCATGGAATACTATGCAGCCATAAAAAAAGAATGAGTTCATGTCCTTTGCGGGGACATGGATGAAGCTGGAATCCATTATTCTCAGCAAACTAACCCAGGAACAAAAAACCAAACACCGCATGTTCTCACTCGTAAGTGGGAGTTGAACAATGAGAACACATGTACACAGGGAGGGGAATATCACACCCTGGGGCCTGTTGTGGGGTTGGGGGCTAGGGGAGGGATAGCATTAGAAGATATACCTAATGTAAATGATGGGTTGATGGGTGCAGCAAACCACCATGGCACGTGTATACCTATGTAACAAACCTGCACGTCTGCACATGTATCCCAGAACTTGAGTATAACAGAAAAAAAAAAAAAAAGAAAGAAAGAAAAAGAAAATATTTTCTGGATATTTGTGATTTGCTTAATTCTGGACATTGTCCTCTATGCCTAATATTGAGCTATTGTCCTGAGATCTCTCTTCATTCATTCTGAAGAGTCTTTCCCATCCTCTTGCATTAAATCTCCTGGTTTGTTTTTTGTTGTTGTTGTTTTGTTTGTTTGTTTGTTTGTTTTTTGAGAGAGAGTCTTGTCACTCACTGCGACTTTGACTTCCTGGGCTCAACCCATCCTCCCACCTCAGCCTCCTGAGTATCTGGGACTACAGGCACATGCCATTATGCCCAACTAATTTTTGTATTTTTGTAGAGATGAAGTTTCACCATGTTTCCCAGGCAGTCTCCAATTCCTGGGCTCAAGTGATCCAACCTCTTCAGCCTCCCTAAGTGCTTAGATGACAGGTGTGAGCCACTGTATTTAGCTAAATTTCCTATGTTTTTCTTCCCATGTTTTTCTTCTTTTTTAGTTTACTCCATTTCGATGGATCATACCAGGCAGTAAATCTCTGAAATCATATCCAGCAGTAAATCTATGAGAATCTCATAGAAGATAAAAATTTTCAGACCTTGAATATCAGAATTTCAAAATTCTGTTCTCATATTTGCTTATGAATTTCCCCAAGTATAAAATTCTAGGTTAAGAATTAATTTTCCTCAAAACTTTTAAGGTATTTTTACACCCTATTCTAGCTTCTGTTGTTGCTACTGAAAAATCAATAAGTACTCTAATTTTTCACCTCTTGCATGTGACTGTTTGTTTTCCATTTCCAGGAGATTTTAGAATTTCTTTGTTTCCCCGGAGTTTCAATCTGGAAACTCTAACCTTTAGTTCTAGAAATTTGTCTTTAATTATATGGGTAGTATATTAGTCCATTCTCAACTGCTATAAAGAAATACTCGAGACTGGGTAATTTATAAAGGAAAGAGGTTTAATTGACTCACAGCTCTGCATGGCTGGAGAGGCCTCAGGAAATGTACAATCATGGCGGAAGGCAAAGAAGCAGCAAGTACCTTCTTCACAAGGTGACAGAAAAGAGAGACTGTGAAGCGGGAAGATTCCTTTAAAAAACCATCACAGTTCATGAGAACTCACTATCACAAGAACAGCATGGGGGAAACCGCCCTCATGATCCAATCAGCATGAGGGAAACCACCGTCATGATCCAATCAGAATGGGGGAAACCGCTTTCATGATCCAGTCATCTCCCACCAGGTCCCTTCCCCAACCTATGGGAATTACAATTTGGATTACAATTCAGAATGAGATTTGGGTGGGGACACCGCTAAACCATATCAGGTAGTGATTTCCTCTGTTCTATTTTCCTTCTTTTCTTCCTCTCCCTTTGAAACTCTTGATATAAAGACATTGAATCTCATGATCTGGTCCTCTAATTTTATTATATTTTCTCTTCCCTTTTTCATATTTTCCTTTCTTTCAACTTTTATAGAGATTTATTTAATTTTATCTTCCCACTGTTCCATTGGCCTTCTCGTCTCTGTTATTGTATTTTTAATTTCTGAGAGTTCCCAATTGTCCCCTTTTAAGGCATCCTGTTTGTGTTTCATGAATGCAATATTATGTTATGTTTCTCTGAGGACCCTAATGATGATTTTCTAAGTAGCCTTTCCTCTGAAAAATTTTCTTTTCTCCTGAGTTGATTTTTTTCTGTGTGTTTGTTTTTGTCTCTCTGTTTCATGGTGAAATCTTTTCTCAGCTAGCTGGTGACCTTGCCTGCCTATTCGTTTTTAAGAGTGGAGCCCTAAAGGAGCTGATTGGAAGTTCTGAGCCTGTGATTGGGACTTGACTACTATGGGCTTCGCTGTAGCTATTAATCTAGCTGGGCCTTGGAGCTCCTTCTCCTCCTTGGAGCTCCCTCTTCTCTATTGTCAGTACCATTACTTCTTATTCTTGGTCTGGTTGAGTTCCTACAGAAGAATCTTCTAGTCTCCTATCTAGAAGATATAGGTCTGCCTGTCAAAATTTTGAGAAGTGGGTGTATAAGAGGTCTGGGGTTGTCTCAGTACTCAGAATGTAAATATTCGCTTAATTCCTCTGTTTTCAGCTCAACTGTATTGACAAATCCTATACTCAGGATGTAAATATTTGTTTGATTCCTGTTTTCAACTGTATTGACAAATCTGAGTGCGGAGATCCTCTATTTTATAGTCTCCAGTGGACAATTTTCTTCAGCTTTCTTCCAAAGTGAGTTGGGGGTAGAAAACAATCGTTAAGTGTATGGACTGGGAAAGGGGGTCAAATTGCTTTTTAAATGGACTCTAAGTTGATGCTTTTTTTTTTTAGCACTACCTCCTCTCTTCCAGGAGTGCCCATGTACAGCTCAAGCTTTTAGAAGTCCTGTGGTGTAAATTAGATTTCTTCTCGGCTTTCCCACTGCTGGCTTCAGATTCAGCTTTCTCAAGTATTTCAAATTGTGCTGATATTGCCTCTCACGTTTTGTCATTTTATATTTACATACCTCTCCTCAAAACATCCATTTATTGCCATTTTATGAGATGTTGAAAGGAAGTAAAAGTGTGTGCCCAATTCACCATCTTGACCCAAAAGTCCCAGAAATAAAATGCACACCAAAGATCTTCAGGCATCAAAAGATTAAAGAATTTCAATGATTATCTAGAGAATTTAATCCACTTTAAAAAATCAACAATTCCTCAAAAAACTACAAATAGAACTACCACATAACCCAGCAATCCCACTACTGAGCATTTTTCCAACAAAAAGAAAATCAGTATATAAAGAGAAATCTGCACCCCACATTTATTACAGCACTATTCACAATAACTAAGACACCAAATCAACCTTGGTGTCCAATAATAGATGAATTTTTTAAATGTGGTATATATACAAAATGGAATATTATTTAGCCATTAAAAAGAATGAAATCCTGTCATTTGTGGCACCATGGATGGAATGGGAAGACATTATGTTAAGTGAAAAAAGTCAGGAACAGAAAATTAAACACTGCCTATTCTCATGCATATGTGGAAGCTAAAAAAGTTGATCTCATAAAAGTAAAAAGTAGAACAGAGAATATTAGAGGCTCTGTGGAGGCCAATATGGTGGAGGAAAAGGGCTGTAGGGAGAGATTTATTAAAGGATACAAAATTACAAGTAGGTAGGAGAAATCAGTTCTAGTATTCTATACCACTGTAGGATGACTATAGTTAACAATAATATATACTTTCAAATAGCTAGAAGGAGAATACTGAATGTTCCCCAAAAAAGGAATAAGTGTTTGAGATGATGGAAAAGGAATAATTATTCTGATTTGATCACTATACATTATATGTTTTAAAACATCACTATATTGCCCATGAATATGTATAATTATTATATGTTCATTAAAAAAATTTTAAGCCATGTGCTGTGGCTCATACCTATAATCCCAGCTACTTGGAAGGCTGAGGCAGGAGGATCACTTGAGACTAGGAGTTGAAGACCAGCCAGGGCAACATAGCAAGAACCACCTCTAAATAAATAAATGAATAATTTAAAAAATAATAATAATCAATAGAGTAAAAAAATTAAAATTACATTAAATTTTTTTTAAAAAGTAAAAAGTCAAAGAAAAGGCAGAAGAAGTCATTAATTCAATCACTTTGAAAAACTGTTGGCAATAAATTTTGGATATTACACCAAAAGCATGAGCAACAAAAGCAAAAATAAGTGGGACTACCTCAAATGGAAAAGTTTCTGCACAATAAAGGAAACAATCAACAATACGAAAAGGCAACCTACAGAATTTTTTAAAATTTGCAAACCATATATCTGATAAAGAGTTAATATCCAAAATTTATAAAGAACTCAATTCAACAGCCAAAAAAAAGAAAAAACTAATGACCAAATTAAAAAATGGACAAAGCACCTAAATAGACACCTTTCCAAAGAAGATGTAAAAATAGCCAATGATACATGACAAAGTATTCAACATCATTAATTATCAGGGAAATGCAAATCAAAATCATAATGAGATATCACCTGACACTTGTTACAATGGTTATTATCAGAAAGACAAAATGTAACAACTAATTGGCAGGGATGTGGAGAAAAGAGAACCCTTATACACTGTTGGGAGAAATGCAAGTTGGTACGGCCATTACAGAAAACAGTATGGAGGTTCCTCAAAACATTAGAAACAGAACCAACATAAGATCCAGCAATCCCACTTCTGGGTATATATCCAAAGACAATAAAATCACCATCTTGAAGAGATATGTGCATTACCATGTTCATTACTGCATGGTCTCACTTACATGTGGACTTTTAAAAAGTCAAACACATAGAAACAGAGTAAAAGGATGGTTACTATCGACTAGCGGGGGTAGGAGAAACAGGAAAATGCTGGTTAAAAGGTATAAGATGAATAATTTCTGTAGACCTAGTGTACAGCATGGTGACTAGAGTTAAAATAATATATACTTGAAATTTGTTAAGGTAAGTAGATCTTAAGTATTCTTATCATCAAAGAAAGCTAACTACAGGAAGTGATTAATATGTTAATTAGCTTGATATGTAATCATTTCACAATGTATACGTATGTGAAAATACCACCTTGTATACCTGAAATACATACAATTTTTATTATTAACTATACTTTAACAAAGCTGGAAAGGAAAAATTATTTGGCAATATCTGCAATAACTGAATATACACAAAATCTATTCCACTTCTACCTGTATATGCAATGAAAGTAGGTACATATGTGCATCAAAAAGCATATGCAAAATTTTCCATAGTACCAGTATTTATATTAGCCAAATATACTGGGATCAACCACAATGGCCATCAACAGTGAAATGTATGATAAATTGCAGTATATTCATGGAATATGCACAATATATACACAAGTGAATACTAGAAAATTATTGCTGTATTTAAGAACACAAACATAATGTTGAAAGAAAAAAGACATGTACTACAAAGCACATGTTATAAAATTCTATTTCCGTCAAGTTCGAAAGTATTCTATGGTGATAGAGGTTATAAAAGCATTCACCTTTGAGAACGAAAATAATGACTGGGAGCAGATATGAAGGAGGCTTCTGGGGAGCTGCTAATTCCCTGGTCTGAGAGGTGGTTCCATAAAAGTGTTCCTTGGTATAAATGCATCAACTGTACACTTCACAGTTGCTCATTTTTCTATGCTAGGCTTCAATTAAAAAGGTTCCTTCAAAACAAATTACCAGAAGAAAGGGCAAACCGCCGAAGTGATTCATTCGTTACCAAATTCTCTGATTCAAATAGTTTCTTAGATTCAAATGTCAGATTTGCCACTTATTAGAATGTGACTTTAAGTAAGGCATATACATTCTTCTATAAAATTAATATGCAGTCACTCATTCATCCAACAAAAATGTATTGAGTGCCTCCTATTATGTGCACTTGGGATGTAGCAATGAACACAAAACAACCAAATCCTTACCCTCACAGAGCAAATATTCTGAAGGGAAAGAAAAAAATGCGTGTTCTACCTACCTAACATAATTTCTGTGAATCTCAAGAGAGATTATGATAAGCACTTGCTACTCAAAGCATGGCTTGTGGACCAGCAATATCAGCACCGCCCGGGAATTGATTAAAAAGGCAACTGCAGGCCGGGCGCGGTGGCTCAAGCCTGTAATCCCAGCACTTTGGGAGGCCGAGACAGGCGGATCACGAGGTCAGGAGATCGAGACCATCCTGGCTAACACGGTGAAACCCCGTCTCTACTAAAAAATACAAAAAACTAGCCGGACGAGGTGGCGGGCGCCTGTAGTCCCAGCTACTCGGGAGGCTGAGGCAGGAGAATGGCGTAAACCCGGGAGGTGGAGCTTGCAGTGAGCTGAGATCAGGCCACTGCACTCCAGCCTGGGTGACAGAGCGAGACTCCGTCTCAAAAAAAAAAAAAAAAAAGGCAACTGCAGGCCTACCCTGGACCTAATGAAACAGTATTCTCACTTTAACAAGATCCGCAGGTAATCAGTATGTACACTGAAGTTTGAGAAGCACTGCCATAATACCTCGTGAATCATAAAATGCTGTCAAATGTAGATTATTATTATTATTAGTCATGCCCACCGTGGAACTGGCTCAACCCTGCTGGGTAGTTACATTCCTATTCCAGCAAATAAGGGATATGAGGGTAAAAAAAAAAATGTGTGTACTCCCATTCTAATGTGCGTTCTATTTCCAGGACATGTTCCAGGAGCGTTTTCTTTCTGTTGTTTGTTTTTTAAGTCAGCCTCAATTCTCCAAGTCAATAGACCCCTCCATCAAAAGCCCTGATAACGAAAATGCTATTGGTGAACCTAATTGCTGGTTTTTTCCACTGGTGCAACACCTTTCTTGGTAATCCAACAGTGAGCCTAGGAAGAGTACTTTGATAAAGTAATAAAATATTGAACAATACAGACTTGAGATTTACAGAGTTTTACTGGCATGTTAGTGTATGCCAGCTTTATTTTACATCCTTCATCTCCTGACACGCAGAGCTAGCTCAGTGTTTTCCTGAGGGCTGTTTGGTGGGTCTCTGATTAGTCTTGTTCCAACAGCACTTTTGTGGAAGTGAGAACTATTGTCCTGGAAATTTAGGACTAATCAGGCCTTCAACAACTATCTTATGTAAGAAAAGATACTTTGTCAAATTGTCCCTATGGTAGTGTTACTCAAAATCTAATGTGTAGACAAATCACCTAGAAATCATATTAAAATACAGTTTTGGATTCACTAGGACTGGGGTAGGGCTCAAAATTCTTCATTTCATATATGCTCCCACTTAATATGGATGTTGCTAATTCCCAGACCATACTTTGAGTGGCAAGGTCTTATCCTTCAGGGACTAAAGAAAAAACGAACAGTAATTTTGAACCACAAGGCTCCTCCAACATACACAGAAATGTCTTCTGAAAACCAATGTCTAGCAAACCTATGTAAGTTAACTTACTGTTGGTTTGGTTTTGTTTTGGTTTGGTTTTGATTTTGTTTTTGAGACAGAGTTTTGCTCTGTCAACCAGGCTGGAGTGATCATGTGATCATGTGATCACAACCAGCTGCAATGGTGTGATCATGACTCACTGAAGCCTCGACCTCCTGGACCCGAGCAATACTTCCACCTCAGCCTCACAAGTACCTGGGACCACAGGTGTGCACCACCACCATGCCTAGCTAATTTTTGTATTTTTTTTTTTTATAGAACAAGGTTTCATCATGTTGCTCAGGCTGCTCACAAACTCCTAAGCTCAAGTAATCCATCCATCTCAGCCTTCCAAAGTGCTGGTATTACAGATGTGAGACACCACACCCAGCCAACTTGCTGGTTCTTTAGAAATTTTGAAATTAAAAGAGCCACATGTTTAGATATAACTATATAAAAACTGCAAGTGCACTAAAATGTTAAAATTGTGTTTTCTTCTTATTTCTGCATTCTAGATTTTCTAAAAAATATAATTTAATTTTGAAATAAAAAACAGTAAATATTAGTTTTTAAAATGTATTTTTTTTTTTTTACAAATTAACCTTATCCCACAGTATACACATTGAAGACTAGGTTTAAAAAACAGTTATTGGAGGGGCAGCAGGCAAGATGGCCAAATAGGAACAGCTACGGTCTGCAGATCCCAGCGAGATCAATGCAGAAGGCAGATGATTTCTGCATTTCCAAATGAGGCATCCTGTTCATCTTACTGGGACTGGTTGGACAATGGGTGCAGCCCACAGAGGGTGAGCCGAAGCAGGGTTGGGTGTCACCTCATCCTACAAGCACAAGGGGTCAGGGAATTCTCTCCCCTACCCAAGGGAAGCCTTGAAGGACTGTGCCCCAAGGAATGGTGCACTCCAGCCTAGATACTATGCTTTTCCTACAGTCTTTGCAACCCACAGAC
This sequence comes from Theropithecus gelada, assembly GCF_003255815.1. NCBI lineage: Eukaryota > Metazoa > Chordata > Mammalia > Primates > Cercopithecidae > Theropithecus > Theropithecus gelada. Next base: position 21,989,845 of record NC_037669.1, on the reverse strand, counting down.
CAGGAGATTCCCTCCCATGCCTACGCCACCAGGGCCCTGGGTTTCAAGCACAAAACTGGGTGGCCGTTTGGGCAGACACCAAGCTAGCTGCAGGAGTTACTTTTTCTATGCTCCAGTGGCACCTGGAATGCCAGTGAGACAGAACCGTGCACTCCCCTGGAAAGGGGGCTGAAGCTAGAGAGCCAAGTGGTCTGGCTTGACAGGTCCCACCCACATGGAGCCCCACAAGGTAAGATCCACTGGCTTGAAATTCTCACTGCCAGCGTAGCAGTCTGAGGTCAACATGGGAGGCTCAAGCTTGGTGAGGGAGGGGCATCCGCCAATGCTGAGGCTTGAGTAGGTGATTTGACCCTCACAGTGTAAACAAAGCCACCAGGAAGTTTGAACTCGGCAGAGCCCACCCCACCTCAGCAAGCCTGCTGTGGCCAGATGGCTTCTCTAGATTGCTCCTCTCTGGGCAGGGCATCTCTGAAAACAAGGCAGCAGCCCCACTCAGGAAAGCCCCCATCTCCCTGGGACAAAGCACCAGGTGGGAAGGGGTGGCTGTGGGCACAGCTTCAGCAGATTTGAACATCCCTGCCTGATGGCCTGAAGAGAGCAGTGGATCTCCCAGCACAGCGCTTGAGCTCTGCTAAGGGACAGACTGCCTCCTAAAGTGGGTCCCTGACCCCCATGTATCCTGACTGGGAAACACCTCCTAGTAGGTGCCAACAGACACCTCATGCAGGAGAGCTCTAGCTGGCATCTGGCAGGTACCCCTCTGGGACGAAGCTTCCAGAGGAAGAAATAGGCAGCAATATCTGCTGTTCTGCAGCCTCCACTGGTGATACCCTGGCAAACAGGGTCTGGAGTGGACCTCCAGCAAACTCCAGCAGACCTGCAGCAAAGGGGCCTGACTGTTAGAGGGAAAATTAACAAACAGAAAGAAATAGCATCAACATCGACGACAACAACAACAACAAAAAATGTTCACTCAAAGACCCCATCTGAAGGTCAGCAACATCAAAGACCAAAGGTAGATAAATCCATGAAGATGGGGAGAAACCAGCACAAAAAGACGGAAAATTCCAAAAACCAGAACACCTCTTCTCCTCCAAAGGATCACAACTCCTTGCCAGCAGAGAACAAAACTGGACAGAGAATGAGTTTAATGAGTTGACGGAAGTTGGCTTCAGAAGGAGGGAAAGAACAAATTCCTCTGAGCTAAAGGAGCATGTTCTAACCAAATGCAAGAAACCTAAGAAGCTTGAAAAAAGGTGAGAGGAATTGCTAACTAGAATAACCAGTTTAGAGAAGAACGTAAATTACCTGATGGAACTGAAAAACTCAGCATGAGAACTTCGTGAAGCATATACAAGTATCAACAGCTGAATACATCAAGTGGAAGAAAGGGTATCAGAGGTTGAAAATCAACTTAATGAAATTAAGTGAGAAGACAAGATCAGAGGAAAAAGAATGACAAGGAATGAACAAAGCCTCCAAGAAATATAGGACTATGTGGAAAGTCCAAATCTCCGTTCGATTGGTGTACCTGAAAGTGACAGGGAACGAAGTGAGAAAATACTCTTCAGGATGCTATCCAGGAGAACGTCCCCAACCTAGCAAGGCAGGCCAACATTCAAATTCAGGAAACACAGAGAACACCACAAAGATACTCCTCGAGAGGAACAGCCCCAAGACACATAATCATCAGATTTGCCAAGGTTGAAATGAAGGAAAAAATGTTAAGGGCAGCCAGAGAGAAAGATCGGATTACCCACAAAAGGAAGCTCATCAGACTAACAGAAGATCTCTCTACAGAAACCCTACAAGCCAGAAGAGAGTGGGGGCCAATATTCAACATTCCTAAAGAAAAGAATTTTCAACCCAGAATTTCATATCCATCCAAACTAAGTTTCATAAGAAGTGAAGGAGAAATAAAATCCTTTACAGACAAGCAAATGCTGAGAGATTTTGTCACCACTAGGCCTGCCCTACAAGAGCTCCTGAAGGAAGCACTAAACATGGAAAGGAACAACCGGTACCAGCCACTGCAAAAACATACCAAATTGTGAAGACCATCAACACTATGAAGAAACTGCATCAACTAATGGACAAAATAACCAGCTAGGATCATAATGACAGGATCAAATTCACACATAACGATATTAATCTTAGATGTAAATGGGCTAAATGCCCCAGTTAAAAGACACAGACTGGCAAATTGGATAAAGAGTCAAGATCCATCAGTGTGCTGTATGCAGGACACTCATCTCATGTACAAAGACACACACTTTCAAAATAAGGGATGGAAGAATATTTATGATGCAAATGGCTAGCAAAAAAAAAAAAAAAAGCAGGATTACAATCCTAGTCTCTGATAAAACGGACTTTAAACCAACAAAGATCAAAAAAGACAAAGAAGGGCATTACATAATGGTAAAGGGATCAATTCAACAAGAAGAGCTAACTATTCCAAGTATATATGCAGCCATTACAGGAGCATCCAAATTCATAAATCAAGTTCTTAGAAACCTACAAAGAGACTTAGACTCCTACACAATAATGGTGGGAGATTTTAACACCCCCCTGTCAATATTAGACAGATCAACAAGACAGAAAATTAAGAAGGATATTCAGGACATGAACTCAGCTCTGGACCAAGAAGACCTAATAGACATCTACAGAACTCTCCACCCCAAATCAACAGAATATACATTCTTCTCAGCACTTCATCGCACTTGTTCTAAAATTGACCATATATTGGAACTAAAACACTTCTCAGCAAATGCTAAAGAATGGAAATCATAACAGTCTCTCAGACCACAGTGCAATTAAATTAGAACTCAGGATTAAGAAACTGACTCAGAACTGCACAACTACATGGAAACTGAACAACCTGCTCCTGAATGACTACTGGGTAAATAACGAAATGAAGGCAGAAATAAAGATGTTCTTTGAAACCAATGAAAGCAAAGACACAATGTAGCAGAATCTCTGGTATATATTTAAAGCAGTGTTTAGAGGGAAAGGGTATTCAAATAGGAAGAGAGAAAGTCAAATTGTCTCTGTTTGCAGATGAGATGATTGTATATTTAGAAAACCCCATCATCTCAGCCCAAAATCTCCTTAAGCTGATAAGCAACTTCAGCAAAGTCTCAAGATACAAAATCAATGTGCAAAAATCACAAGCATTTCTATACACCAATAACAGACAAACAGAGAGCCAAATCATGAATGAATTCCCATTCACAATTGGTACAAAGAGAATAAAATACCTAGGAATACAACTTACAAGGGATGTGAAGGACCTCTTCATGGAGAACTACAAACCACTGCTCAAGGAAATAAGAGAGGACACAAATAAATGGAAAAACATTCCATTCTCACGGATAGGAAGAATCAATATCATGAAAATGGCCATACTGCCCAAAGTATTGTATAGATTCAATGCTATCCCCATCAAGCTACCATTGACTTTCTTCACAGAATTGGAAAAAAAACTACTTTAAATTTCATATGGAACCAAAAAAGAGCCCATATAGCCAAGACAATCCTAAGCAAAAAGAACAAAGCTGGAGGCATCATGTTACCTGACTTCAAGCTATACTACAATGCTACAGTAACCAAAACAGCATGGTACTGGTACCAAAACAGAATAGAAGCCTCAGAAATAATACCACACATCTACAACCATCTGATCTTTGACAAACCCAACAAAAACAAGCAATGGCAAAAGGATTCCCTATTTAATAAATGGCATTGGGAAAACTGGCTAACCATATGCAGAAAACTGAAACTGGACCCCTTCATTACACCTTATACAAAAGATAACTCAAGATGGATTAAAGACTTGAAAGTAAGGCCTAAAACCATAAAAACCCTAGAAGAAAACTTAGGGAATACCATTCAGGACATAGGCATGTTCAAAGACTTCATGCCTAAAACACCAAAAACAATGGCAACACAAGCCAAAATTGACAAAGGGGATCTAATTAAACTAAAGAATTTCTGCACAGCAAAAGAAACTATCATCAGAGTGAACAGGTAACCTACAAAATGGGAAAAATTTTTTGCAATCTATCCATCTGACAAAGAGTTGATATCCAGAATCTACAAAGAACTTCAACAAATTTACAAGAAAAAAAAAAAAAATCAAAACATGTGCGAAGGATATGAACAGACACCTCTCAAAAGAAGACATTTATGTAGCCAACAAACATATGAAAAAGAGCTCATCATCACTGGTCATTAGAGAAATGCAAATCATAGCCACAATGAGGTACCATCTCACGCCAGGTAGAATGGCAATCATTAAAAAGTCAGGAAACAACAGATGCTGGAGAGGATGTGGAGAAATGGAATGCTTTTACACTGTTGGTGAGAGTATAAATTAGTTCAACCATTGTGGAAGACAGTGTGGCGATTCCTCCAGGATCTGGAACTAGAAATACCATTTGACCCAGCAATCGCATTACTGGGTATATACCCAAAGGATTATAAATCATTCTACTATAAAGACACATGCACACGTATGTTTAATGCGGCACTATTCACAATAGCAAAGCCTTGAAACCAACCCAAATGACCATCACTGATAGACTGGATAAAGAAAATGTGGCATATATACACCATAGAATACTATACAGCCGTAAAAAATGGTGAGTTCATGTCCTTTGCAGGGACATGGATGAAGCTGGAAACCATTATTCTCAGCAAACTAACCCAAGAACGGAAAACCAAATACTGCACATTCTCACTCATAAGTGGGAGTTGAACAACGAGAACACATGGACACAGGGAGGGGAACATCACACACTGAGGCCTGTTGGGGGGTTGGTGGTTAGGGGAGGGATAGCATTAGGAGAAATACCTAATGTAGATGATGGGTTGGTGGGTGCAGCAAACCACCATGGCATGTGTATACCTATGTAACAAACCTGCACCTTCTGCACATGTACCCCAAAACTTAAAGTATAATTTTTTTTAAAAAAAGTTTTTGGAAGAAAGCGTGGCTATTCTTCAAGGGTCTAGAACCAGAAATACCATTTGACCCAGCAATCCCATTACTGGGTATATACCCAAAGGATTACAAAGCATTCTACTATAAAGACACATGCACATGTATGTTTATTGCAGCACTATTCACAATAGCAAAGACTTGGAACTAACCCAAATGTTCATCAGTAATAGCCTGGATAAAGAAAACGTGGCACATATACACCATGGAATACTATGCAGTCACAAAAAAGGATGAGTTCATGTCCTTTGCAGGGACATGGATGACGCTGCCATCATTCTCAGCAAACTAACACAAAAACCATGTGTTCTTACTCATAAGTGCAAGTCGAACAATGAGAACACACGGACACAGGGAGGGGAACATCACACACTGGGGGCTGTCAGGGGGTGGGGGGGCCAATTAGGGGAGGTATAGCATTAGGAGAAATACCTAATGTAGATGACGGGTTGACGGGTGCAGCAAACCACCATGGCACATGTATACCTATATAACAAACCTGCATGTTCTGCACATGTATCCCAGAACTTAAAGTATAATCAAAAAAAAAAAAAAAAAAAAAGGTTTTGCCTTCTCCACAAGTATCACAGTGTAACATATATTCAGGTTCTCTCTGACTCTTTCTCTCTGTCCATCCTTCCACCAATAACTGGTTCATAGTGGGCAGCTCTGAGCTCTACAAGAGGTCAAGTTATAATGGACTCCAAATGTATTCAACAGTACATTTTCTAAAGTCAAGAATTGCTTTTTCAGCTTTTGGTTTTACCATCCTAATGGTGAAACTGTGTGTGGATTCATTAAAAGTAAATAACTGCTACTCTCTAAGAGTCTATAATGATGAAAAAAGTCTTCATTAGGAAAATGGACTGGCCAGGCACAGCAGCTTACGCCTGTAATCCCAGCACTTTGGGAGGCTGAGGTGGGCAGATCACCTGATGTCAGGAGTTCAAGACCAGCCTGGTCAACATAGTGAAACCCCATCTCTACTAAAAATACAAAAATTAGCCAGGCGTGGTGGCACACACCTGTAATCCTCGCTACTTGGGAGGCTGAGGCAGGAGAATCACTTGAACCCAGGAGGCAGAGGCTGCAGTAAGCCAAAATCGTACCACTGCACTCCAACCTGAGCAACAGAGATTCCATCTCAAAGAAAAAGAAAAACAAAGAAAGAAAGAAAAGAAAAACCTGGACTTCCGAGAAGCATTTTCTGAGTGCTTTCTTTCATTGATAATTCACCTTAAAGCAATTCAAAGACAAAACGGGTTCATTTTCAAATTCACATCATTGTTGACGATCCAGTCTTACAACCCAGTAGAAAAAATGCCACAAGGGTGGCAAAGCAGTCTGACCAGAGCTTGTTCTCCTACCCACTACCTTCTACTACCTCTAATCATATTCAGCATTTCTTGAGCATTTATCGCACATCAGGGACTACATTAGACATGTTAGAGGAATTATCTCAATTAATAGTCACAACAACCTGTTTTCCCTACGTTACAGATGAGAAAACAGAGAGGTTAACTAACTTGCCTACGGATATATAATAAGTGGTAAACGAGACAGGATGTGACTGAGTCCAGGCAATACGTGTCTCAATGGCACGTTTACAAGCCAGGGAGCCTATCAAAAATGCAGTGTTTACTAAGTCTTCTCATACTTCTTTTCTGAATCAACCCCAAACTTATTCATTATGCTTATCCATTAATTGTTCTGTAGCCACTTATTAGCCGTAGCTTGTCCACTGAGAGCTTGAGAGACTCATCTGTTTTCCAAATTGACTATACAGATTTTTAGAATTTTCTCATTTTAAAATAAAAATTGAGTAGATATGTTAACAGAAGGATTGAAGTTCTATCATCACCAATATTCCACATGTTATTGGGTTTTCAATCTCATTTTGTCTTAATTTTTCTCATTTGTGTTGCCCTTGATGTTGTAAGTTTTAGGGGTTAGGGGCCATGTCTTTTCATTTGAAAACAAAAGAGCTTCAGAATAAAAGACTGAATGATTAAAAAAAAAAAAAAACTGTTAGCAAGGGGTGCTTCTGGGTTAATGGGATTGTGCATAACTTTTTTGTTTCTCTATTTCCCAATTTCCAAATTTTCGACAAAGTGCTTATAGCTAGAGAAAAGTATTCTTTTAAACAATTTTAACTTCTCTTGTCTATGACAATATATGTTGATTTCCACAAAATGCCTCATCAACACTGAAAATTATCTAAATGTGATATCAGTAATAAACAGAAGTAAAATTCTTAGATTAATCCAAGGCAAGGGCTGCATGTGCTGGAGGCCTAGTGAGAGGGAACCATCCAACAGGAGAAAGGAGAAAAATTGGAAGCAGAGAATCTTAGTGCCGTCATCATTGCTCCCCTGAATTCAAACATCCCAGGTTCATAAACCACGGAGTGTTTTCCACAGCTCCTTAATGAAGGTAGTCAGTACTGGCAAGTTTCCTTCTCAGAGGAAAACCTTGGAAGCTAGAAAGACTTAGGGTTCTAAACAGGGGTTGTTTTCTCTGGCATTGCTGATACATTGAAATACATAGAAGCCATTGCTCTGCCTGCTTCCTGAGGCTTTTGTTATTATTGTGCCTTGTGATGTCATCAGTTGTGAGCTGGTGACATCATAGTGTATTATTTGAGCCCTAGTCATCAACCAAGTGCTGCTGAGAGGACAGATGATCGAGAGAATGACAAAGAAAATGTTGGAATCTCCACCTATGCATGAGTCAGAGAGGAAATTGCTACCATCTTCAAGGTCTACTGAGGAAGTACATACCGAATGCTGGAAGCACCAGGGGAGATCCCCAGCTGTTCTTGTCAGAGCAACCCTGAAACCAAGATCAGAATGGATGTTCCAAGAGACTGGACCAGGTCACACAGCATACAGAGAAAACAAGGGTGGGATACACGGATACAGAGAAAACTGGGGCGGGAGTGTGTAGGAGGGACATACTTTGGGAAGAAGTCCTCCAAGGAATAGTAAAATCTTTACACAGGGAAATAGTACAATGCCTCCAGGAGGTAAGACAGAAGCAAAACTTGACAGAAGCTCATCTTTAATCCCTTTAGAAATACAGATTTCTCTCTGGGCCAGAATCCTAACAAGGTAGGCCAGTGAATCCTTGAAAAACAACCATTAAAAGCATGATGCTATGATTTATAGACTGACTGACTGAATTCATATCACACTTCTGACATGTACCAGCTGTGATTTAAGGTGATTACTTAACCTCTCTGAGCCCCTGCTTCCTCATCTGTAAAATGAATAATGAGCCCTAATCAGAGAGACGCCATAAGAATTAACTGAGGAAATGTATATAAAGTACTATGTATAGAAAGTACACAGTGCCTAGCTTATAGTAGGCCTACAAAAAAAATAGCTACCAAGTGTGTGTGTGTGTGTGTGTGTGTGTGTATAAAATTGTGTATGTGTGTTTGGATATCTGGTATATCTCATGACAAAGAAAGATGAGAAGCATTCTGGTTTTGGTTTTGAACTTATTAAAGGCGATATTATGCAAAATGTTTTATGTGTCAGAATCCCCCCCAAAAATTAGTCCAAATAACAGTGTACCATGATAAAGTTATCCTATGTTCTGGGTTAATGGCTTTTCAAACTCATTTGGAGTTGGTTTAGATAAAATACTGTGCAAGCTTCTATATGTCAAAGAAAAATTGCACGACTTAGAGCTAAACAGGCAAGAAAGACTTTATTCAATACTTACGGCCATAGGAGTCAAGTCTATTGCAATAGGGGAGAATGATGAAACTTGAATTTTTTAAAACAAAAAGAGGGAGAATTTTTAAGCACTGGAGTGAACAAATAGAAAAGTGCTAGAGGACATTAGCACTGGCCAGTGGAAATAGGCCATCTGTGTTTGCTAGCTGGTGCTTGTTCACTTATTAAGCTAGGCTCCCATGGTCCCCCAGAGACTGGGAAATAGAGGAGCTGTCTTTCTTGATAATTACATTGCAAAGTGATGGCTCCCAGGTCCTTGTGAAAGACATTCCTGGGTTATAAAACTGGCAAGAGGTTGGGAGAAGATTTACCTCTCAAAGGGCCAAAGAATTTACAATTGCAAGCTTTCTAAAGCAAATTTTCTTCCTTCTGAACTACAGTTCTATGAAAAAGGGGGAAAAAAAGAAAGAAAAAATGAAGTACAGAAAAAGAGAGGTCAAGGGCCTATACTCGGGAATAAGCCTGTGTAAAGTTTAGTCAAGCTGAGGAGAACTTTAAGACCATCTTGATCCTATACCCAGCTTGGCAGGGTCTGTCTTCATGCATCAGTGAGGAGATTGCCATCTAAAGTATATCTTCTCTGGAAGCACCTGTCTAAAACGAGTTGCCTTCCTCCATTTGCAATAGCCTGACTTTTATGGGTCTGGATATTCACCTCATTTGAGTCATTCTCCTGTGTTAGACAACAAAGGTGGGTACACGGTTTGTAGGAGACCATAGTTAATAACATTGGTGTGATCTGGGGGCAGCAGTGAAGGACCTACCTGCATCTCTTATTAGCCTTTCTGTCAGGGAAAGACCTCAGCAAAATTTTGATGTAGACAAAGGCTTTCCAATCTTTCCTTCGTTTTCAGCTCTTCTTGTTTCAGACACCCTTTGCCCTCAGCCTCTCCCTTCTCCTTTTGTTTTCTCCCAGAAACTAGCTTCTGAATCTTATACTAAAATGGAACAAACCAGCTAATAGCCTAAAAGAAGTCAAAATGTTTGTATATTACTAAAGTCTTAAACTTGGTGAAATTTTTTGTTTGGGCCAGCAGTGAGTTAAAATGTTAGAGGACCTCGCCCTTAATGCTGAAACTGCTCCCCTTCTAGCAAACAGCTGTCACGTTGAAAGACAGGACAGGAAAGCATCAAGGGGACCCCAACCTGCCAAGGACAAACCTAGATAGCTGGGAAATGGACCCATGCCACACCAAGGAAAGCAGGCACTAAGGTGAATGCCTGGATAGGAGGGATGACAGGGATTCTGGAGGCCCTTGACGAAGGATTCTAAAAGAATATGTCTAACCAAAGCCAGGAAATGAATATCAGTGTTTTCTCCCCATAACTTTGGTCTCGAATGAGTTCTAGAGATGAAAGAATATGAGACGCTAAAAAACGACCCTTCTGTTCAACTTTACCCCTCAAGTACTGTCTCAGGCCTTTCCTTCTGGTCTCAAAGCTCTTTTAAGAGATGGAGTTCCCCATACAGTCCAAATAACATGTCAATTGCTTCTATAAAACTGGGTTATAAATACTACTTCTCTCAATAATTCATTTTAATATATATACCCAAGGCACAGTTATATGAGTTAATACATGTAAGACAGGAAAAGAGTTGCTGGTATATAATAAGTGCATATGCATATTAGCTATGATTTTTATCATTATGATGCCACAGCCCTGATTGTGAGGGATATTTGACAAAGCCAGAGTAGAAAGGTATCCTGATTATAGCTGCTAGGTTAGCTCCATAAAAGAGAGGAACCCAGCACCTATCCGTAAAGGAATATGCAATCATCCTGTTCTTTATAATGACTTCAGATAGCAGGATGGATAACATCCTTCTAGAGGCTGACTTCCCCAAGGATGCCAGTCTTGCTACCTTGTATCAGTCAACTGAACCTATTCTTATTTGGGGTTACCTCTGCCCAGCACCACAGATACATGTGGGATCTGAATGTGGAAGATCTCCAGTTCTGGTAATATTCCTCTAAGATATTTCTTGTAAGAAATTCAACTGTAAAGCAAATATAAGGGAAAGTCCTGTGATACTTGAAGGATGGTCTCTCTTGACTCCTGTCAGCATCCTTCAAAGTGACCATCTAGATTGATTTCATAACACCCAGTCCCAGCAACAGCAGTTCTGCTTCCGGGGGAAGGCCAACTTCCAAAAATCACAATAGAACCGTTGATATAGGGTAATTTAGTGCTAAACAGACCCAGCAGGGTGGTTTCTTTTTTCTTCAAAGGGAAGAGTGCAGTAAAGATAGTTTGGTTTGGGGCCTGACCTAAATCTTTCACTTCCTCTTACAGGAGAGAAGCAGATGTTAACTACAGGGTTGGGGAGGGAATGGGGAAGATGAAGGAAACAAAATAAAATTGTGGTTCAAATTATTCTTAACACATCAGTCTGACGCTCATTCTCTCATGTAAGCATTTAGAAATTCAACACAGAGAGCATCTTCATTTTTGTTCATAAATTCTTTCTGCCTACTTCACCTTTTCTTTAAAGGGACAAAAAAAATAAAAGTGAAGCCAGCAAAAGACAAGCCATCTTTTCAATACATGGTGCTGCAATAATTAGATATCTAGAAGGACAAGGATGAATTCAAACCCTTATTTCACATCATAAACAAAAAATTAATTCAAAATGAATCAAAATTCATTGGAATTTATCAAAATTTTTTAACTTTGGTACTTCAAAAGCTACCATTAAGAAAATTAAAAGGTAAGTCACGTACGGGGAGAAAAATATTTGTAAGTCATGTATCTGATAAGGGACTTGTATCCAGAATATGTAAAGAAAACTCAATTTTTAAAGTGAACAAAACATTTGAATAAACATTTTACTAAAGAAGATATCGGAATGGCCAATAAACACAAGAAAGATGCTTAACATCATTTGTTATAGGGAAATGCAAACTCTCTTTTTCTTTTTTTTTTTTTTTTGAGACAAGGTCTCACTCTGTCACCTGGGCTGGAGTGCAGTGACACTATCACGGCTCACTCCAGCCTCAGCTGGAGTCAAGCGATCCTGCCACCTCAGCTTCCTGAGTAGCTGGAACTACAGGTGTGTGCCACTGTGCCTGGCTAATTTTTGTATTTTTTTGTAGAGATGGGGTTTCACCACGTTGCCCAGGCTGGTCTCAAGCTCCTGAGCTCAAATGATCTGCCTGCCTCAGCCTCCCAAAATGCTAGGATTACATGCATGAGCTATTGTACCCAGCTGGGAAAGGCAAGGTAAAGCCAAAGTAAGATACCACTGCACGCCCATTAAAATGACTATAATCCAAAAGGCAGGCAATAGCAAGTGTTGGTACAGACATAGAAAAACTGAAACCTTCATACATCGCTGCAGGATATGTAAAATGGTACAGTGACTTTGGAAAACAGTTTAAAAGTTAAACATAAATTAACCATAAGATCCAGCAATTCTTCTTCTAGGTATGTACTCAAAAGAAATAAAAATGTGCATCCACACAGAAACTTGTATGTGAATGCTCATAGAAGATTACTCATAATAGCTGATATGGTTTGGCTCTGTGTCCCCACTCAAATCTCATGTCGAATTGTAATCCCACACATCAGGAGAGGGACCTGGTGGGAGGTAATTGGATCATGGGAGCAGATTTTCCCCATGCTGTTCTCATGATAGTGAGTGAGTTCTCATGAGAGCTGATGGTTTAAAAGTGTGGCACTCTCCACCTTCACTCTCTCCTGCCACCATGTAAGACATGCCTTACTTTCCTTTTGCCTTCTGCCATGATTTTAAGTTTCCTGAGGCCTCCCCAGCCATGTGGAACTGTGAGTCAATTAAACCTCTTTTCTTCATCAATTAACCCAGTCTCAGGTGGTTATTTTTAGCAGTGTGGAAATTGACTAATACAATAGTCAAAACCTTTAAAAAAAATCCAAATGTCCATCAACTGATGAATGGATAAACAAAGTGTGGTATATCCATACAAGGGACTATTATTCAGCAATAAAAAGGAATGAAGTACAGATAATCCCTGGTTTACAAGTTTTGACTTTACAATTGGTTTATCACAGTATTAAATGCATTTTCCATTTATAATATTTTTGACTTACAATGAGTTTATTGAAAGGTAACCCCATCATAAATCAAGGAGTACCTATACGGAAGGACAAGAATGAATTCAAACCCTTATCTCACATCATACACAAAAAATTAATTCAAAATGAATCAAAATTCATTGGAATTTATCAAAATTTTTTAAGTTTTGCACTCAAAAGATATCATGTAAATGATACATGCTATTACATAGATTTTCCTTGAAATTGTTATGCTCAGCAGTGGAAGTCAGCCACAAATGGTTTGACTCTGGTGTGATTTTGTTTACATGAAATGACCAGATTAGGCAAATCCATAGAGACAGAAAGTAGTAGATTAATGGTTGACTGGGGCTGGGAAAAGGGATCTTTTCAGGATGATGAAAATATTCTAAAATTGGGTGGTGATGATAGCAGCATAACTCTGTAAATTTACTAAAAATGATTGAATTGTACAGTTCAAATGGCAGATTTTTATGATGTATAAATTATACCTCAATAAAGCTATTAAAAAGAATACATACATCAAATAAAAAGTAAAGTCAGCAAATACTAACATCAAACAAAATTAGATTTAAAAGAATGATTGAATTTAAAACTAATTTTCTGACAGCCAAGGCAAAAAAGACAAAGACATTCATGAGGCTATATAACATTATTTTTGTTTAAAAACATTAAAAAGAAAGAAAGATAAAAGCATTCCTGTAATCCCAGCTACTTAGGAGGCTGAGGCAGTAGGACAATTTGAGCTCAGGAATCCAAGACCAGGATAGTTTGAGCTCAGGAATTTGAGACCAGCCGAGGCAACATAGTGAGACCCCATCTGAATTTTTTTTTAAAAAAAAAAAAAAGCTAAATTTGTATGTTCTCACTCATAAGTGGGAGCCAAGCCATGAGGATGCAAAGGCACAAGAATGACACAGTGGACTTTGGGGACTCAGGGTTAAGAGTGGGAAGGGGGTAAGGGATAAAATACTACAAGTTGGGTTTAGTGTATAGTGCTCTGGAGATAGGTGCACCAAAAATCTCACAAATCGCCATTAAAGAACTTACTCATGTAACCAAATATCACCTGTTCCCCAAAAACCTATGTAAATAAAATTTTTTTAAAAAAAGCTTCATTTTTGCCTTTGGTTGGGTGCAGTGGCTCATGCCTATAATCGCAGCACTTTGGGAGGCTGAGGAGGGCAAATTGCCTGAGCTCAGGAGTTTGAGACAAGCCTGAGCAACATGGCAAAACCCCATCTCTCCAAAAATACAAAAGTTATCTGGGCATGGTGGCATGCGCCCTTGATCCCAGCTAACTGGGGGCTGAGGCAGGAGGGTTGCTTGGGCCTAGGTGGTTGAGGCTGCAGTGAGCTCTGTTCATGCCACTTCACTCCAGCTTATGTGAAAAAGTGAGACCCTGTCTCAAAAAAAATTAAAATTAAAATTAAAAAACAAATTTTTTATTTATCTGTTTCCTGCTGCTATAACAGAACACCACAGACTGGGTAATTTATAAAGAACAGAAGTTTATTTAGCTCATGGTTGTAAAGGCTGGGAAGTCCAAGAACATGGTGTCTGGAAAGGGTCATCTCATGGTGGTGAAAGGGAAGAAGACAGAAGTAATCATGTGAGACAGAGAGGCATCAAAGGCTGGACTCACTTTATAACAACCTGCTTTGTGATAACTAACTCTCTCTTTTAAAAATGACATTAATCCATTGGTTGGAGCCCTCTTATTGAGCCTTACCTCCCTCTCAACACTGTTGCATTGGGTATTAAGTTTTCATCACATGAACTTTTGAGGGAAACTTCAAACTATAGCAACTCTTTTCAGAAACAACTTTTTCTCTGCTTCTGACTTCTATCGAATAAAGAAAAACAAATCCCAAGTGTTTCAAATATTAGAGAGAGCCTCCGTAAAATTTCAGGGTATGTTGTTAGGTCTTAACTTGGACACAGAATTTTCTGTGGAGCCAGAGCAGTAATATACTGCAGAACTGAGTTTAGGGTAAAGCAACTCAATACCAAGAAGGAGCTCAGAGAAGCTGAAAAATGAGTGTTTAGCATCTCTCTTTGGCTGTATTTCTCACATGTCATTTTTCCCATATGGTCTTTAACAAGTTTTCCACAGAAGACAATCCAAAATTATGTTTACTAATGAGTTCATAATGTGCATACCTTATTGAAAGGAAAGTATTGGGCTGAAACACCTGACATGTAGACACTTAAGAAAAGTAGAGTCCGTTTTATGCTCTTGCCCAGGAGTATGGCCTTAAACATAGAGTAGGCTAAGAAAATCTACAGGTAAATAAGACTTTTTTCTACAAAGCAGCTTTGGATATATCTCCAAGACATTAACAAGTATGGTGAAGCCCTAAATTTCTGCACCTACAGCACATAAGAGATACACCTGGCCTGAAGGATTGTTGGGATAGAAGTTAGTCTCCATCTGTACCCACCACTTAAGAACTTTCAAGTGGATCCTGTGGAGCTATTAATTTGAAGCAGAATTGAATCTCCATGGCTCCGATGGGTGACATTGATCCCAAAACACACAGCACCGCCCCTGAAATATAACTATACTTATCTATCTGTTTAACAAAGCTTATTAAACAGGAGTACATTCTAAAAATGGCATACTTGACACTGAGCTGTTCCTCCTGGTAGAAACCAACCATTCAGTGAAGGACCATGTCATCAGCAAAGAAAATAATAGATACCTTCCTGTTTGCTATGGCAAAAGACACAGTATCTGCTTTATCTTAAAATGCTGACCCAAATATTATGAGTTAAAAATAAAGAACTGAGTACAGCCACATTTAATGCTACTGAAAATTGGAATTTACCAAGAAGAGCTACTGTATTTTACAACAGGGACTGTGGCAGAGTCACTGGAGAAAAATAAAAAGCCTTGGACTTAATAAGACCCTACAATATTGCTCTAAATACTTACTGTAAAAATCTTAAAATCAATCTCAACAACAAAAACCTGACTTTAAAAATAAGCAAATGACTTGAATAGACATTTCTTCAAAGAAGATATACTAATAGCAAATAAGCACATGAAAAGAAGTTTAATATCACTAAGTATCAGACAAATGTTCATCAAAACCCCAAGATGCTGCCCATTAGGATGGCTACTATCAAAAAATAGAAAAGTATTGGTGTGGCTGTGAAGAAATTGAAACCCTTGTGTACCGCTGGTAGGAATGTACAATGGTGCAACCACTACCGAAAACAGTATGGCAGTTCTTTAAAAAATTAAAAAGTGTTACCATACGATCTAGCAATTCCAGCTCTGGGTAGACACCCAAAAGAATTGAAAGCAGAAACTCATACAGCTACTTGTACATCCATGTTCATAGCAGCATTATTCATAATAGCCAAAAGGTAGGAAGCAACCCCAGTGTTCATCAACAGATGAATGGATAAACAAAATATGGCATCTACATCCAGTGGAATATTATTCAGCCTTAAAAAGGAAGAAGATTTTGACACATGCTACAACATGGAAGAACCTTAAGGCCACTATGCTAAGTGAAATCATCCAGTCACAAAAAGACAAATACTGTACAATTCCACTCATATATGTCACAAAGAATCATCAAACTAATACAGACAGAAAGTACATGGTGGCTGCTAGGAGCTGGAGGGAGGGAGAAATTGGGAGTTGTCTAATGGATACAAAGTTTCAGTTTTACAGATGAAAAGAATTCTAGAGATTGGTTGCACACACACACAAAAAATATGCTACTTATGTATTCATGTAAGGGAAAAAAGCGAATACACCTACCACTTCTGAACCGTACGCTGAAAATGGTTAAGATGTAAATTTTATGTTCATTTTACCACAATTAAAGATTTTTTAGTGTTCTCAATTTCTCCATTAGATGAATCATCACGCCAACCAGAAACTGCAGAACTGAGTCCAAAGACTGCCTGATTCTAGAAGCATGTTAAACCAAGTAAGCCAGACCTGTGGCTCATTGAGAGGAAAATTGATATTAAGTTGCCCTTTGGTAGCTGTTGCACACTATATTTTGAATTCATCTTTGATAGTCTTCACACATTTCCCAGGCTTGAGCTTGGAGAAGTGAAGAACAGAAACAGCAAGATGAAGATGAAAGTTCACTGGCCCAGAAACCCGGCCCTTCATTATTTATTTATACTCATCATTGAATGTGGCCTTTTATTTTTGAGAAGGCTAAAAAGGTTTCGAATGATACATAATGACTTCCAACACACTTTCTTTACCAGCAAGCCTTGTGGAAGGAAAAGAGCCCTCTGGTTACCTATCAATAGTGATACATTATCCGACTTGCAGCATTCATAACAAAAGGCAAAGACACTTAAGGACAGCAGCAGTGGTGGCCAGTCAAAGGCTGAAATTCCGACGCGATGGAAGGAAAGAAGGAACAATGAAGAGAGAAAACAGAAGGGCTCTGCAGTCTGCAGGAGGCAGGGGAATGCATCAGAGTGGAGGTAAGGAGTGATGTGAGATGGAGAAAGCCACACAAACAGAACCAACTGTCTCCCATACAGCCCGCGCCTCAGTTCCCGGCAGACATAGCACCTGTCCCCTCTTCCAAGTGTCAGGAGGGAGTGAGAAAGGAGGGTGTGCTCGGCTGTGGCCTCACTCTATCTCAATGGTTCCAGAGGCCTCAGAGGGCAATGGCTTCACTAAGAAACCCTGCAACCAATCTTACCTGCACTTCACAGTGAATTAGAGGCCATGAGGCAAACAGGTCCTCACATTCCTACCCACGCCCCTGCCTAAACATTTTGCATCCACACCAGTGGCTCCTTCTTCCTCTCTGTTACAGTGACCGTGGAGTCTCTTCTTTCTTCCTGTCCAAGGCTACTACTTCCATTCCTATGCATTTTCAGGAGCCGTGTTTCACTGTTACTCCTTCTAGCCTCCTATATTTTCATCCATTCCCCTCCCCTTAGCATATATATATATATATACACACACACACACACACACACTCTCTCTCAGATCTAACCCATTATTTAATAAATAAAAAATAAAAAAATTAAAACTCCTGAATCCTGTATCCCTTTTGTTAAAGTTTATGGGAGGCTAGTGTTTTGGGCCAGCCTCCCGCACTAGGCCCTGGCAGGCCAGACCAAACCAAAATGAAGTCACTCGTGCTAAGCGCCACATAATCAAAGTGAACTTTGAAATGAGCTCATTTTCTAAAAATCAGGAGATTCCAGTCAACCTGAGTCAGTGTAATAGGGAAGTCCCCTCTGTTTTAACCCTATAAGGAAAGTCACTATGAAACAACCAATCTGTTTTTTGTTGTTCATTTCCGCTCTCTTCAGCCGTTTTCTGCCTATAAAGCCAACCTCCTCTGCTCGGCAAATTGGAATCCTCAGAATGAGGTGTTGCTGATTCTAGAATTGCAAATAAAGCCAATTCGATTTTTAAACTAAATTTATTGTAATTCTGTCTTTTGACATCTTTTAAGACTTTCTGTTGCTTCTCAGCTGGAATTCTAAAATTACCTTTTTTTTTTTTTTTTTTTTGAGACAAAGTCTTGCTCTGTTACCCAGGCTGGAATGCAGTGGCACGATCTCGGCTCATTGCAACTACCGCCTCCTGGGTTCAAGCAATTCTCCCGTCTCAACCTCTTGAGTAGCTGGGATTACAGGCAGGTGCCACCACGCCTGACTAATTTTTGTATTTTTAGTAGAGATGGGATTTCACCACATTCGTCAGACTGATCTCGAACTCCTGACCTCGTGATTCGACCGCCCCCGTCAGCCTCTCAAAGTGCTGGGATTATAGGCATGAGCCACTGTGCCCGGCCAGAATTCTGAAAATTTTAGTCCACACTTATCTCTGTTTCCTTATCTCCTCAGCCAAGTGAAATCTCACTGCAACTGATCTCACCAAGGTCACCAATAATCCACCGGTTGTACAATATGGAGACATTTTAAGTTATTGCATTGTGGGACCAGACCCCTTTGACCAGACCATACTCCTTAAAACCTCTTCTTCCTCCTTTGCTGTCCTTGACTCTGTTCTCTCTTGGTTTTCTTCCTTCCTTAGACTAAGCCGTGCTCAGACTCCAGCAGCTATCATCAGTTCCTCTCCCTGAGGGCCCATATCATCTCTAGCCACAAAATGTAGCAACGTAGCACAATGTTAAAACTCAGTAAACCCCCGGGCGGGTGGCTCACGCCTGTAACCCCGGCACTTCCACTTCGGGAGGCCAAGACAGACGGAGTCACCTGAGATCAGGAGTTCAAGACCAGCCTGGCCAACATGGTGAAACCCCATCTCTACTAAAAATTAAAAATTAGCCAGGTGTAGTGGCATGTGCTTGTAGTCCCAGCTACTCAGGAGGCTGAGGCAGGAGAATCGCTTGAACCTGAGAGGCGGCAGTTGCAGTGAGCCGAGATCACGCCACTGCACTCTAGCCTGGGCAACAGAGTGAGACTCTGTCTCAAAAACAAAAAAAAAACTGAGTAAACCTCTGGAAAGACTTTCATAGACTGGTTTATTCAGTGCAGTGGTGCTGAACCCTCACTGCCCATTAAGTTCACTGAGAACTTTTACAGGAACATAAATACCCCACTTGGTAGTATTTCTGATTTAGCTGGTCTTTGGTAAGTCTCAGATAACAGCATTTTCCAAAGGCTTCTCAGTTGAGTCTTAGTGCTCAGCTATAACCTTGTCACTCCATGCTGGGACTAGAAGGACAGGAAATTTGCAAAATGCGTAATTATCATTTTTATAACTTAACCCTTTAGTTGGATTTTAGGATTCTGAGACAGGGTTTTTTCTTATCTTTTGTATTTTGTCTTTTAGAGTCAGAGCCTCACTCTGTGGCTCAGGCTGGAGTGCAGTGGTACAGTAATGTCTCACTCCTGGGCTCAAGCAATCCTCCCACCTCAGCTTTCCAAGATGCTAGGACTAAGGCGTGCCACACACCTGGCTAATTTTATGTTCTATAGAGACTGTCTCACTATGTTGTTCGTACTGTTCTCAAACTCTCCTGGCCCCACGCAATTCTCCCACCTCGGCCTCGCAAAGTGCTGGGATTACAGACGTGAACCACCAAGCTCGAAGTTTTAAAGGTCTCCTTAAAAGTTTACATTAGAAGGTTGCTTAAAATTGGCTCATCTTCGGTCACGCCGGATCTGCAATTACCGCAGATTTCTCTCACCCTCACCCAGCCAGAAGCCCATAGAAACCAACCAAGACATAAATTTTCTTGAATGAGCACGTGGCCCTGTTGGCTGCAAACACTGGAAATTTTTGTCTTCCTCTCCCTACAGAGTTTGCCAGGATTCTTGGGAGTGCCTTCACCTCACCCTACCCTGGCTTCCAAGAACCAACAGGCCCTAACCCAGAGGCACTGGCCTTCCCTTCTGCTTGTGCCTTGAAGGTGCAGAGTCTGTTGTGTGCCTGCCTTGCTAGAGAAATTCTGCCCGTTACTGTTTACGAGGGAGGCGTCTCTCACAGGGATGGCGTGACCAGAGAAACATATTCACACAAAGGCAGTTTTATTTGTTTCACGTGTTTAATTATTTGACTGTGGTTGTGGTTTTGGGGGCTTTAGGGTGAAGAAGTGAGGAAGGAGTTGGCCAAAAGAGGCCTAGAAGATAGGAGCAAAACCACCATAAAAAGCTATGAGACCCAACCACACTAAGACACAATTCCAACTGCCTGGTCCACCTTTTCCACCCATCTTTTGCCATACACATCCACCCACCTACCCACTCATTCTAGAGAGGGAGGAAGGGAGGCCACAAAGAGAGACAATGCTTCAAAACTGCATCTTCAGTTGCAACCAAACTGTTGTTACTAAGTCACCTTATAACAAAGGGATGAAGTCCCAAAGATCTGACCCTTTCGTGATTGTGGAAGATTCTGGAAATCTCATGTTGCCAGGAGACAAGAAATTGGATATTCCCTCTCCACTCGGTTCTTCTCAGCAAAGCTGCAGAGTCTCACCAGGAAAAACAACAACAAAAAGAATTCCCTTCAAAATTCAAGTCAGGAAAACTCAGGCCTTAATCCGAAGCTCAGGATAGGATAGTATACAGTGCTCCAAGTTGGGAATGACTTAAGAACTACATTTATGCTGCTCTTAGTAAAGACCAGATTCTCCATATTTTACATATTGGAAGAGTGGGCTAAAGGGAAGGAGGGACAGAGCAACAGTTTGCAAAGGACAGCAAATGCAGTCAATCAAAAAAGTGATGATGGCAAAACATGTGGCACTGATCCTAGCTTTTGCTGCACTGGTTGCTGTGCTTGTGATTTTAGTGTCATCATTTGTTCTGCTACTCTACTACAAGGAAATGGTAAAAAGTTATTTCATGTAAGAGAGTAGAATTCTGAGTGGTGGGTGACCATTATGAAAAGCAGATTTCAGTTCTGGCTGTCAGAGGGGCTGCTCAGAAAGGCAATGAGATGCCTATGCTATATGTACTCATGGTCATCAGGGGAACTGCTGCTTAGAATTGTAGGGAAAATCAAGTCAGAGGCACTGGTCTTCAAGATGCCTCTTGGACTAGAGAGTCAATGATTGCAGCAACACAGATTACTGAAACTGTCTTTCTACCCCCAGTGATTAACAAATCTACTTCATCTAAATTTTGCTTCCTCATTCCTATTTAACCTTTTAAAATAAGTTTACTGGCAAATTTTAAGAATCTATTAAGTACTCAGCACAGGGACAGATTTTCTGAATAATAGAGGAAAATTTACTGTGCTAGAGAGCAAAATGAGAAAGAAAGCTAAAGAAATAGAAAAGTAGGCTGGGCACAATGGCTCGCGCCTGTAATCCCAACACTTTGGGAGGCCAAGGTGAGAGGATCCCTTGAGGCCAGGAGTTCAAGACCCTAGGCAACATAGTAAGACTCCATCTCTACAAAAAATAATAATAATAATTAGCCAGGGGTGGTGGCACGCACCTGCATTCCCAGCTATTAAGGAGGCTGAGGCAGGAGGATTGCTCAAGCCCAGGAGTTTGAGGTTATAGTGAGCTATGATTGAACCACTGCTCTCCAGCCTAGGCAACAGAGCAAGACTCTGTCTCAAAAAAAAAAAAAAAAATTACATTAAGTTAATAAAAACAAGAATAGGAAAACAATTGAAAAATCAGAAAATTCCAGAACCCTTTGAAAATCTTCCTCTCTCCCTAGTAAAGACCACGGGGCCTCCTTGTCTGTAAAGAAGCACGACTGTCCCAGCATTCTGCCTGGCTATGGCTACTCCCTTGCTTGACTCATTTTCACCTAAGGGTAGAGAGAGCAAAATTACAGGGAAGTGTTTGTTGGGTTTCGGCCACACTTTTAAACTTACCTGGGTCACACTCTGTGGGCTTGGAGCCAGCTGCCTCTCCTTGGTGATTAATGCAGCTCCACAGAAACCTTCTGTTCTCTGTTCCTCCTCCTACCTGGGGCAAGTACCAATGGTTTTCAGGCTAGAGATGAGAGGGAAGGCCAGTATGAAGAACACTTATCTGTGATTAAAATGATGGCAAGATAACGAAGACCTCATGACTTGCTGTTAGTGGGATCACTATAAAGATCCCACTATCACTTTTACTCAGGGATCCCTTGAGTTAAGAATGCCCAGACCTGCAATACCATTCAGGACATAGGCATGGGCAAAGACTTCATGACTAAAACACCAAAAGCAATGGCAACAAAAGCCAAAATTGACAAATGGGATCTAATTAAACCAAAGAGCTTCTGCACAGCAAAAGAAACTATCATCAAAGTGAACAGGCAACTCACAGAATGGGAGAAAATCTTTGCAATCTATCTGTCTGTCAAAGGGCTAATATCCAGAACATACAAAGAACTCAAACAAATTTACAACAAAAAAACAACCCCATCAAAAAGTAAGCAAAGGGTATGAACAGATACTTCTCAAAAGAAGACATTTATGCAGCCAACAGACACATGAGAAAATGCTCATCATCACTGGTCATCAGAGAAATCCAAATCAAAACCACAGTGAGATACCATCTCATGCTGGTTAGCATGGCGATCATTAAAAAGTCAGGAAACAACAGATGCTTGAGAGGATGTGGAGAAATAGGAACACTTTTACACTGTTAGTGCGAGTGTAAATTAGTTCAACCATTGTGGAAGACAGTGTGGCGATTCCTCAGGGATCTATAACTAGAAATACCATTTGACCCAGCCATCCCATTACTGGGTATATACTCAAAGGATTATAAATCATGCTGCTATAAAGACACATGACATGTATGTTTATTGCGGCACTATTCACAATAGCAAAGACTTGGAACCAACCCAAATGCCCATCAATGATAGACTGGATTAAGAAAATGTGGCACATATACACCATGGAATACTATGCAGCCATAAAAAAGGATGCATTCATGTCCTTTGCAGGGACATGGATGAAGCTGGAAACCATTATTCTCAGCAAAATATCACCAAACGGTGCATGTTCTCACTCATAAGTGGGAGTTGAACAATGAGAACACATGGACACAGGGCAGGGAACATCACACACCAGGGCCTGTTGGGGGTAGGGGACTGGGGGAGGGATAGTGTTAAGAGAAATACCTAATGTAAATGACGAGTTGATGGGTGCAGCAAACCAACATGGCATATGTATACCTATGTAACAAACCTGCACGTTGTGCACATGTACCCTAGAACTTAAAGTACAATTAAAAGAAAAAAAAGAAAAGAAGAAGAAGAACACCCAGACCCAGACAGCATTATAATGCAAACACCCTGATCCAATCCTGTGTGTTTTTCCTGGGGAAACAGGGACTTGAAATCTTGACCTTCCCAGGCTTCTGTAGACCACAACATCCTCCACACAGCCTTCAGATCTTTCTAAATTACGACCTGATCCTGGTTCTTCCTCGACTGAATTATTTCCGGGGATTCTTCTCTCCTACATCCCAATTTCCTTCAAAGTCAATGAGGTCCTCCAAGATCTAACCCTTGTTCTCTCTCTCTCCCATCTCACTTCCCACCATGCCTGGTCTCAGACTCTTGCAAATAAGTCAACACAAAATTCTGTTTCATATGTCTGTGCCTTTTGCACGTATCTTTCTTCTTTCCTTTGTTGGACTGAGTACCTGACAAACTCATACTATCTGAAGGTGTGGTCAATCCTGGGGTTTTCCTGAGTTAGACCCTGGGGCAGTATGTAAATGAAGCCATGAGGAACAGGCAAGTTCTTGCTCATTTTTATATTGCCATGTGCAATCAACTCACATGTGTAATCGACTCGTCCAGATCTTACTTTTTGTAGGGAATGAACAACGCAACACTTCTCAGCCAGTGTGGTTAGCCCGCTTTTGCCTAGAGGGAAGATGATGGAGAGAGACTTAAGAAGGTGCTTTTCCTTAATGCCATTGAGGAGGACAGTAAAGATTACTTCTCTTTGAAGAGTCTAGGTAGCAAAGGTCCACACTATTGAAGACCCTTATAGAGTGTGGGACATGGATCTGTTAGAGTCCTACGCTAATTACCCCCTTCCTCTCCATCTTTCTTCTTACTTCTCTACATCTCACGTCCACCATTTCCACCAAGTTGAGTGTTTTATAGTCACTGGAGTTGGATTAAAGATTTAGCAGAAAGTAATTGTTAATTTAAATATTAATTGCTTCAACTCTTCCTACTAAGGTTACAGGTAGTTTTTTGATACACTGGAGAAAATGTATGTCCTTATCAGGCACACACTGCTGATATGTTTTCTTTGGAGTAATATGTAAAATGCTTTATATCACAAATTCTATCACTAATTGTTTCCCATCTTTGTAGAGTGCATACTTTACACTTGAGCAGATATTATTACATTTGATCCTTGCATCAGTTTAAAGCCTCATCAGAGATTCTGTCTATTCTGTCTGTTAAATCTCTCTCAGACCTGACTTATCCTCCCTTTTTCTTTTTGCCTCTGCCTTTCTTTAGGCCTTGATCAACTCTCACCTGGATTTTTATATTAGCATCCTAAACAGCCAGCCAGACCAGCCAGTATCCTGTTTTTCTTTTTCCTCTGTCTCCACTGCCTCCCTCAAAGTCCATTCTCCACTACTACATACCTGTCCAAATTACAGCCCAATCCTGTTACCTCTGTAGTTTAATTACTTTGGAGGTTCCCTTTCACCTACAGAAAACCCAAACTCTTTTCCATGGTACAAAAGGCTCTCCAAAATCTGTTCCTTGCCTGGCTCTAATCTTGTTTCTTACCCTCCAGGCCTCAAATTTTTAGAGTTGACTGAAGACATAATGCTTTCTTATACATTTATGCCTTTATATATCTTTCTTCTCTGGAATGCCCCTTTGATCTTTGTCTATTTGGTGACACATACTCATCCTTTGACAGACTAATCTAGTGTCTCCTGTTCTATGAAACTGCCCCCACCACTCAAAGGCAGAACTTACTACTCTCCCCTCTAGTCACAATTTAACCCTATACTTATTTCTATAATGGTGCTTATTGAACTGTTTTGAAATAATAACTTCATTATGTTACTGTCTCCCAGTAAGCTATGAACTCCATCGAAATAAGATATTTGTAATATTTATCTTTATATGTTTATTGCTTGCACGGTTCATTGCAGTTAATCTAGAAATCATTGTTAAGTAAGTGAACGAATGGAGGAAGAAGAAAGATGAATATAGGTCTGTTATTATTATTACCATGTAACAGGAGAATCAACTGGGCTCAGGGAGCTTAGGCCTCTTGCCCAAATTCCACCTCAAGCCCATGGCTCCTCACTTCAGATCCGGGAGTCTTTTCTCCAAACCATCTTCCTCCAGCCAGATGAGCACAATAATAGTATACCTGAAATCTACTGGCACTCTGGATTTTTCGTTTCCTATCTCTGAAACAGGGAACTAAGATCATGCATAGGACTTACAAATCAAAACGTTGTGATCTATGACCTGTATACAAGATAGATCAGTTTGTCTCTTGCTGCATAACACACCACTCCAAAAATTAGTAGCTTAAAACAAAAATCACTTATTTTGCTCCTAAATCTGTAGCTTGGACAAGACTCAGTGGGAACAGCTTATCTCAGCTCCATGGTGCCTCAGATGGGGCAGTTCACTGGGAGACTTAAGGATACACTTTCTATTATGGGGAGGTGGGGGAGGGATAGCATTAGGAGATATACCTAATGTAAATGATGAGTTAATGGGTGAGGCACACCAACATGGCACATGTATATATATGTAACAAACCTGCACATTGTGCACATGTACCCTAGAAATTAAAGTATAAAAAAATAAACAAATAAAGGGATACACTTTCAAATGGCTCCCTTATATGGCTGGTATGCTGGTGCTGGCTGTCAATTAGGACTTCAGTCAGGACTGTGGGCCAGATTCCCCTCCACACAGTCCTTTTTGCAGGCTACTTCAGCTTACTTACAGCACGGTGGCTGGTCCCAAGTGCCTCAAGAGAAACAGGCAGAAGCCACATTGCTTTTATGACTTAGCTTCAGGAGTAATGTAGCATCACTTCTGAATCCAGATTTGAGGGTAGGAAATATAGATTCTACCTCTTTATGGGAAGATTGTCAAAGTCACCTTGTAAGAAGAGCTAGTGAACAAGCAATCTGCCATTATGGATGTCTCTAATGGTATGGAACCAAAAAAAAGGAAAGAAATGTGAATATAGAACGTATATGCCCAATGAGTATTATCTTTAAAATATCCTTGAAAAGCTACATTCATGACTCAGAATATCTGGGAGGTCCCCTCTGAAATTTTCTTCAGGGCTTGGCATGGTGGCTCATGCTTATAATCTCAGCACTTTGGGAAGCCAAGGCGGGTGGATCACTTGAGCCCAGGAGTTTGAGACCAGCCTGGGCAACATAGTGAGACCTTGTCTCTGTTAAAAAAAGAAAGAAATTGTCTTCAGGATCAATGTTAAAAACATGGAACACTTACTTTTACTGTATACTAATATAAGTCACTGCTAAAGGCTAGTCATGCAAAACTGAAGGCACTTAAACCAAAAACTTGGTAGTTCTAGTAGCTATACTAAAAGATAGAAGTCAACACAAAATACTATTGAAGCTCAGAGAGATTAACTTACAATGGGAAGATAGGGAAACTGTCATTATATAGATTTCTAAAGACAAGTAGGAATTCAGCAGGAATGAAGGAGGACACATTAAAACTTCTGCAAAAAGAAAGTAATAAATATAAATCAATGGGAACAAGGAAAGGCTATTCCATAAGGAACAACATGGGCAAAGGCATCGAGTTGGTAAATATTGAAAGTCAAGTCGTTCAATGTAACTAAGCAGAGTTCATGGCACTATCATAGGAAGTAAGTCTGTAAAGTTAGGTTGAGCTCAATTAGGGAAGGTCTTGATACTTTTATTCTGCAAAGAGGAGGCCTTGGAATCAAAAAACCTCATCCCCAGAGTTCAGATTTTAACAGTGGACACTGGCAGCTCTTTATAAAAGAGATTAGAGCAACAAGACATGGGAACTCCTCAGGCAGGATTGCTCAGGCCCTCTGCTCGTGTTCTACTACTATTCATGTCACTCAGACTGGTCGTCTACTTCACTTGGTTTCAAACGATGTTCAGCTGTTCTCAAGAAACCACACCCCCTCTAAGGAGCGAAACTTACTACCCTGGAAAGTTTTAAAAAACAAACCATTCCCAAAAAGTGAAATCCCCAAAGCTGGAAAATCACGATAATGTAGAAATATGCTTTCATTTGGAAGGGGGTAGGCTACATTGGGATATTTAAGTTCAGGTGTGTTTATCAAAAAGAAAGTCATATTACTTTAGAATCGATAGTGGGTATGTATAGAGTGCATATGAATCTGTGAATCTGTGTGTACAGGTATCAACGTGCCAAGAAGGAATTAAACAGTGTGAGGACCCTGTGTTAAGTGCTGTAGCTTTTGGAGTTCTTCCCTGGTAACCATGGCCTCTCTCACTTCAGATAAAAGAATATCTGTCATTTGCCAGGCACAGTGACTCATGCCTGTTACCCCAGCACTTTGGGAGGCCAAAGTAGGAGGATTGCTTGAGCCCAGGAGTACAAGCCAGCCTGGGCAACATGGCAAGACCGGCTCTC
Source organism: Theropithecus gelada (assembly GCF_003255815.1). Lineage (NCBI taxonomy): Eukaryota > Metazoa > Chordata > Mammalia > Primates > Cercopithecidae > Theropithecus > Theropithecus gelada. The sequence continues at coordinate 21,961,993 of NC_037669.1, read as the reverse complement.
TACAAATAAAAAAATTAGCTAGGCATGGTAGTGCATTCCCATAGTCTCAGCTATTCAGGAGGCTGAGATGGGAGGATCACTTGAGCCCGAGCCCAGGATGTCAACGCTGCAGTGAAGAGTGATCACGCCACTGCACTCCAGTCTGGGTGACAAAGCAACACCCTGTCTCAAAAAAAAAAAAAAAAAAAAGAGATGGGGGGTGTCTGTCATTCAACCACCAACCAAAACCAGAGTAATGACTTAACTTTCAAAATAAGCATCAAGTACCACAGGTTCTGCCTGCTTCTTTGTTGCCTCCTCAGCTCAATTCTACTAATATAAAGGATGAGTTTCAATTGTAGCAAATTATACAGAAGAGAAGTAAAGATTTTATAGACAGAGTAGCATTTTAGTTAACATTATTCATGTCTGGGCCTCTGTGACAAATACATATATATATATATTTACCAATCTTTCAGGGACCTTGTGAGATTTAAATCATTTATGTGGTACCATAAGTTTCAACCAAAGTGTTCAATGTGCTTTCTCTACAATTAACTCAGCTGTATAAAACTACAGCTCATACTCTACATAGCACTTTATTACATAAAATTGTCTCAAGCAAATTTATTATATAAAATTTTACCCAAGCAAAAGTATATAACCACAACAGGGAACTGGCGGAATCATCTTTGTTTTTTCAACCATTTTTTTTTTTCCACTGGTTGCTGAGCAAGATTCTAGAATAGCCCTTTGGGGAATCTCACTAGCAAGATTGTAGGCCCATGTGCATTATGAACTCATAATTATTCAAAGCATGTTTTGTTTTGGTAACTTAAACGTTCTCTTTTTGTATGAAATAATATATTTCCTTCTCCTTTTTTTTGATACTCAGCAGTTTCTTAACAACCAAGACAATTTCCCTTTTCTGGCCATCCAAATATATATACAACAACATTGTATATATATATACACATAATATATACAACATTGTATACATGTACACAATATATACAACAACATTGGAGTCTCTACGAAGTACTGTCCTAAGTAAAGCAATACCTAGAATCATAAGTTTTAAATGCGGATTAAAATATTCACTGCTCAATACAAGATTTTTCTCTGCAAAGGAAACAATGTTGTATGATAGATAAAGCAGATGCATAGTAAAAGATAAGATGAACTGTGCCATGACCTGATATTATTTGCTTTGCCACCTCTCCCAACCTCAATCTTTTCATTCTCAAAAGTGAGATAACCTATCACACAGGGTTAGTAGGAGGAGAAAACCGAATCTTGCCTATGAAATCAGTTTGTAAAGCAAGGAGGTTTATATAAGTTACACTGTCATCAGGATGGTGTAAAGTTACCAACTCTGGATACCTTTCCATTAAAATATGCATACGGTGGGAAGTTGGGATTTGGGGAGAAGAAAGAAGGCACTGGACTAGTTATGGAAAGGATACGAGGGCAGGGGAGAAAAGGTTAAAACTAGGCTTGAGAAAACAGTGCTAGGGAGACAATAATGTGGACCTCTGCAGAGTCATGTGAAAAAAACCAAAGAAGTAAAAATGTGCTTTCACTAGAAATTATTTTGCATAAAACACAACACTTTGTGTCTCCATGTTTTAAAGAACTTATCTTTTTGAGAATGTTTGCCAGAGATGCAAACCTGGTCATTAGAGTTTGGCCTTTTGAAGACAGCGTCATATGAGGTATATGTTTGCCCACACATGCTTTTGCCAGAGTGCCAACAGGACACTCCCTATAAAGAGCGTGGCTCTGGTTGCTGTCTTTCAACGGGCTCACCTTTAACTGCCTCTCTAAATTACATTTGTTTTTCCTTCTCAGCATTCCCTGTTTAATCTAGTCTCATGGCTGTCCTACTTTGAAAGGTTGCAATCACTGACAGAGTAATTTTAATATTATCATCTACCTAAGCAAAGTATACAACTTATTGTCTCTATTGTATACCAGATATTTTATATATGTATTGTTATTCCATTCATGCACGTTATCAGTGATAACATTTCACAGGTGAGAACACAAAGGCTTGACAGATTCAATTACATACTTAAAGTCAAACAACTAGGAAATTTTTACTGCTGTGTCTGGCTTCAATACCAATGCTATTTTTCAGACAAAAGAGACTGTGTCAGGACTTCTACGCAAGTGATTCTTGAAAAAAAAAAAAAAACAAAACTTGAGTCAAACTCTGATGTCGGTGATAGCAAGTGTTGGAGTATTGCACTCCAGAGAGACAAAAGGCGGATCAAAGGTCCTTGCCCACCCCCTGTAAGCTTTAGTGACTTAGTAGAGAAGTGTAGCATTGGCTTGTATTGTCTATCAGTATGAAGTCAGACAAAGACTTGAAAGAGAAAGATAAAGGTGATTCCAGGAGGTTGAACCCAAAAGTTCCAGCTGGACGTGGTGGCTAACACCTGTACTCTCAACACTTTGAGAGGCCGAGGCAGGCAGATCACCTGAGTTCAGGAGTTTGAGACCAGCCTGGCCAATATGGTGAAGGCCTATCTCTGCTAAAAATACAAAAATTACCTGGGTGTGGTGGCCGTGTAATCCCAGCTACTTAGGAGGCTGAGGCAGAAGAATCGCTTGAACTTGGGAGGCAGAGGTTGCAATGAGCTGAGATAGAGCCACTGCACTCCAGCCTGGATGACAGAGTGAGACTCTGTCTCAATAAATAAATAAACAAATAAATAAATAAATAAAAGTTCCTCCTCTCTTGTATTTCATACCTCCCGGACTTTTGGTACCCTTTTCTAGGTTTCCAAACCTAAAAGTAATTATATCACATTATTTTAAGAACAGAACTATTTCTACTAATTTATTCAGCCCCAAGAATGAGGATATAGTACACAGAAAATTGCTCTTGATGGTTTCATGAACTCCTTCCTTCAAAAAGAAACCACAGCAATACCCAGTCCTTGTACAGACATAACATTTGGGTTACTGAGGCATCCTAAAGCATTTCTGGAGTGTGCCACAAGATTTGAGTGTACTCTCCTAGCCCAAGTTCCCCAAGATCAAAATAGCATCCAAGAAATGGTTGGTTAAAAGTTCTCTGAAAATTCCATGCTTCTCAGAAATATTATACAAGATTTTATTTAATGAAATTTAAGCAAAAATCCTCAGGTTTCACCACTCCCTTGCCGTTTCACTGGACACCCCTAATTCCAGAGCTTATACAACAGAAAAATGCTACAAACATTGAGACGAAATCTACCTTTTGGAGACCTGCACCAAACCTGGAGGACTGAACCAACTTTTTGGAATTCAACTTACAGCAGAAAGCAGGTTCAGAGACAGCATATCAATATATCCATTCATTTCTTTAAGTAGCTGTGCATATTTTATCCCTGCTCTGCCTCCACCCTATTTGTACTACCACCATGTCAAATCTGCCCAAACTTTAGGTTGGCACTACCCTTATAACAATTATATGAGTCACAGCAGGAGGGTGCCGTAATGCTAACTCAACTCACTCCATAGTCCACAGCCTGGGGAGAAACATCAGGAGGAGCTGAAAAATCCACCCTTAAATTTCACTGAACAAGACTACAACTCCTGCTTTCTGCTCATAGGCATTTTCCACAAGATCGACTAGACTTTCAGACATTGAGAATAGATGAGGCTTGGATCAGAAAGCCCCAGTTTGTAGAACCTGTTTTTACAAAAGTACGTTGGGATATCAATAAATTCAGAATACTAAGGGCTCCTCTCATAATGATCACATTACCCTGTTCACCTCCAACAATCCTAAAAAAAAAAAAAAGATAGTTTTCTGTCTTCGTGCAACAGGATCACCTCAGGAAATTGTTAAAAATATACTTTCCCAGAGTTCACTCCAAGTCTACCGAACCAGAATCTACAGAACTTCCTGTAGAAACCAGGGATATCTGTTTTAACAAGCTTCCTAGTTGAGCCTAATGAAAATGCAAATTAGAGAAATACTGCTTCAGCCTAAATTGGTGACACAGTCATTCAAGATCATGGTGTAATTCATGCTGCTACGGCACTAAACATTTTATTTAGAACTTGGATCTCTCCTAGACTATCTAATCGCCCTAAGAGATGGCAGTTTCCTTTCCAGAGAGCTCTAAGCTCATGCTTGTGAGCATTCAACAAGGGGCAGATTCCAACTCAGACCCTAAGCCTGGCCAGATGAGATGAAAAGATAGACAATTTCCTCCCTTCCCCACCTGCCTTCACTCCTGGCCAACCAAGAGCCAGCTGGTCACAAATGTAGTTACTTCCTCAATAAGAATCAAATCCTATGTCAGCATTAGTTTGTTTTGGGAGGGCGGGCTCACAATAAAATGACAAAACTAGTTAGGCAGAATACTCCTTTTTATGTCAACAAAAAAGTTTAAAGGCAGAATACATTTACAGAATATAATATCTTCACTTTCACAAGGAAGAACTAAATCTCCATTTCCGTGGTAAACACGTTGAACACAAAAAGCTTGGGACTAAGATCCCTAGGGTGAGAGTTCAAAATGGCACTGAACACAACAGATAAAGATCTGAATCACAGTGTGACCTGTAGCCAGGCGAGGCCTGAGTTTACTCTTTATGCTCTGAGCCTCAACGGAGAGGAAGTTCAAAGCCAGTTAGCAACTAATGGGAAATTCATATTCATTTTCAGCATTGCCTGTTTTTCCCTTTTTCACTTCCACAGTTGCAAGTTGAGTTTCTATACGCAAGCAGACAGCCACGGGTAAGCCCAGTTGAAGTAGTGCCAGTTGACCAGGTCACACAAAGATAAATGTATAGTGTCTGATAGAAAGCTGGAGGGAACTTCATATGGCCATGCAAAATAGGATCATCAGTGTCTCATGAAAATGGGAGAGTCCTTGATCAAATATTTTCTAAAACATCAAAAAGATACACATTTAAAATAAGCTTGTGAAAATTATTAAAGTGTTCAGCTAAAAATGCAGTAAGAACGTATTCATTGATGCATTCAGAAAATGTTTAATTATCACATACTTACTATATGGCAGTTACTGTTCTAGGCACTGGGGATTCAAAGATAAATAGACAGACTTACCCCAAAGAGCTTTGATTCTCGTAGGTAGGAGACAAATATGTGAACATAGGTTAGCAATAAGGAATTATGGGTGTTATAGCAGGTGGATGGACAGGTAACTGTGGGAACCGAAGAGGGAATAGTCAGGTGGTTTTTGGAAAGAAAGCAGGAGATAGCCTGTGTCAAGTCTTCAATAATGAGTAGGTGTTCATTGGCAGATAAAGTGAATAGAAACTTTCAGGGATGCATGAACAAAAGCCTCAGTCATGAAATATATGGTACCTTTGGAAAAATGAAATAATTTGGGACAACTGGAACATCATAGACTGCAAGCGACAAGACCCAATGAGGATGATTCTAAAGAAGCAAGTCCTCCTGAGGAGCTGTAAACGATATGCTAGGTGCTAAGTAAGGCTCAATGGGACACCAGTGAAGAACTTTAAGAGTCTTAGAGCTGATACTGAATATAAGAAAACCAGTATTAGAGGCACGGAAAAACCAGGATGGAGACCATTGCAATGATCTGGACAGGATCATAAAGCCTGAATTAAGGCAGGAATACTGAAATAGAGATGTGTACAGATGTTAGAGCTGTTCAGAGTAGATACAATTCAGAGTAGAAATAATAGGCCATTCACAAAAGCTCAGCTGACCTAGTGTCCCTCTTCTGATTCTTCCAAGTAGTCAAATTATTTGTTCAAATGATTCCACATAAGGCATAAATGCTAAGACAACAGTCTAAATTTGATTTCACATCTCTGATATTTAGGAATGTTACTGAGCAGTAAGATCGCTGAAATATAGACCAAGCAGGATGGAAAAGAAAAGAAGAGCCTGAGGTGATGTAAAATAAACAATTCTCTATGATTGCTGGCAGTTAAAGGTTGGGGATTTGACTACAAAAGTTATCAAGAGGGAATTTTTTGGTGGGGAGCAGAGGGACATGAAGCTGTTCTATATCTTGATTGTGGTAACATGACTCTAGACTTTTGTAAAAACTCATAGATCTACACACCAAAAAGAATAAATTTTACTGTATGCAATTGTTTTTAATAGGAGAGAAAGGCAAAAAATAGACAACCCTCGATGATAAATCAAGTTCATAAGAATCTGAGACAGGAAACCTACTCACTCTTCAACATTCCTTCATTTATTTAACAAATACTTATTGAACACATACACCATGCCAAAAACTGTGCTAGGTGCTGGTTACGTGGTAGGAAATGGGTTTCATGGAGCCTATAGTCTAGTGGAAAAGACATCCATTAAATAAATATTTAAGTAAATTCAATTACAATTATGATTTAAAAAATAAAATACATGTTATGAAAGCATGTAACAAGTTTCCTGGAAGTAGCAATATTGAAGCTAAATTCTGAATTATACGTTTAAGTTGATTGACGGGGAACAGGTTGTGCTCAAGGGAAAGAACATTTGGAAAGACTCCGAGGTAGGAGTTCTCACATACCCACATGTGCTCACAAATTCCCTCACAAATTTACGATGCAGGTTAATGTAATTTGAGTTTCTAGAATCCTTTACGCTATATAACATTTCTTTTCTTTTTTAGAGACAGGGTTTCACGCTGTCACCCAGGCTGGGGCACAGTGGCACAATCATAGCTCATTGCAGCCTCAAACTCTTGGGCTCAAGCAATCATCCCACCTCAGCCTTCCAAGTAGCTAGGACTACAGGCATGCACCACCACACCTGATTAATGTGCTTAATTTTTGTAAAAACAGGATCTCACTACATTGCCCAGGCTGGTCTGTAAATAGGATTTTTAATTAGTAATTAATCATGTTCAGGTACTAACTAGTAGTTAATTGGTGATTAATTGATTTGCTATAAAGAATTGGTTAATAAATATAAAGCCTTAAAGACAGAACCTAGAACACTAAGTATATAATAATTGTAAGTTATTATTACTACTATTATTTTTAGAAATCTTCTTTTTGCTTCTTAGAGAGGGGAGATGGCTATCAGACTCAATTTTTAGAAACAATGCAGACAAACTACACTCGACTCCACCATACTAACTTCCTATGAATGGAGTCAGCGTCTGAGTCATAGGATGGCACTCATGACTATTAGTAATGCTTTTTCAGCCAAAACAGAATCTTTGGGCCCCCTCTTTGGTAAATCCATTTCTGTTTACATCATTTAATCTTTAAGAGCACATCTTGCAAACTTTCACTTCCAACTATGACGAAACAACTGGTATAGGACTAGCCCTCCACCCATAAACAATGAAATGGAAAATAACATATGAGGCAATTGTTTTTCAGCATTGGACAACAGGAAATTAAACACTGTGATCTCTGAGAGAGGAGAAATTCATTAGGTGAGCCCCATGATTATCCTGGATCTCTGCAAGGGTACATTTTTCCAACCACAGCATAGCAAGCTAGAATCCAGCCTGAGCACAGTAGTTCTGCTGAGCTGACAAGGCAGAGATCAGAGTTCGGAAGACAGGAAGCAGTATGAACCTGTAGAGCAAGGCACCAAAAAGAAAGGTATTTTGGGCCGGGCGCGGTGGCTCAAGCCTGTAATCCCAGCACTTTGGGAGGCCGAGACGGGCGGATCACGAGGTCAGGAGATTGAGACCATCCTGGCGAACACGGTGAAACCCCGTCTCTACTAAAAAATACAAAAAACTAGCCGGGCGAGGTGGCGGGCGCCTGTGGTCCCAGCTACTCGGGAGGCTGAGGCAGGAGAATGG